>NC_038045.1:0-300000 GCF_002211085.1 Panicum hallii | reverse complement strand
AAGTTTTTGCTAGAGTTAATGGCATGGACTTAGCTAGTGATATTTGGAAGGAGCTCATTGAAATTCATGAAGGTTCCACTAAAGTTCGTGAGCAAAAATATCACTTGTTTAGAGCTAAGTATGATTCTTTTAAAATGCTAGCTCATGAAAACTGCAATGATATGTATTCTCGCTTGAATGTCATTGTCAAGGACATTAATGCACTTGAAATATCCAAAATTGACAGTGCCTCCATCAATCGCAAGATTCTCATGCTTCTCCCGAAGCCCAAGTATAACATCATCAATGCTATGCTTCAAAAGGAGGATCTTGACGCAATGGAAGTGGGAGAACTTGTGGGGGAAATTCGCGCTCATGAAATGAGTATTCTTGGTATATCCGAAGAGCCAACTTCAAGCAAACCAATTGCTCTAAAGACCAAGGCAAACAAATCCCGCAAGCTCAAGATGATCAAGCAAGATTCAAGCTCAAGCAATGAAGAAGATGATCATGAAAGCTCATCCGATGTTGAAGATGATGGAGAAATTGCTCTCATGATGAGAAAGTTCACACGCTTGAATGAAAAGATCAACAAGAAGGGTTTCAACTTTGACTCCAAAAAGGGAATGTTCCGGCCAATGGATGTCAAGAATAAAATTTGCTACAATTGTGGAGAAAAAGGTCACATCCGTCCAAATTGCCCCAAGCCGGACAAAAGAAACAAGGATAACAAGAGCAAGCATCGCCATGATTCAAGCGATGATGAAGAAGAACAAAGGAGGAACAAAAACAAGAGATTTGGGAAGAAAAAGACCCATGACAAGAAGACCAAGCTCTTCCCAAAGAAGAAAGGGCACACAATAAAAAGTTTCTTGGTGGAAAAATAAGAGTGGGTGACCGATGTCTCATCAAGCGAAGATTCAAGTGATGAAGAAGACATCGTCACCATCGCCCTCACCAATGAAGAACCACCACTACCTCCGCCTCCTATGTGCCTCATGGCAAAAGGTAACACCAGGGTAAGTGAGGTAGATAGTGAAGATGATAGTGATGAAGAGTTTGATCCTAATGAATTCACTAACCTTATTAATGAGTATACATCCGTCATCAAGAGGGAAAAGGGCAAAGTCAAAATTCTTGAGAGCACTCATGCCAAGTTAGAGCTTGCCCACTCCAACTTGCTTGGTAAGTACAATGACTTGCTCAAAAAGCACAATGAGTCACTTGTACTTGATAAGCAAGTTGAAGAGAGCCACAAAAAGCTCAAACAAGAGCATAGGGAGTTGGCTTACAAGTATCAAGAACTTGAATTTGCCTATGAAGCAATTGACCCAAGTCTTGAGAAATTTGCTCACGAAACTTTTGAAAAGGTCAATGCTTCTACTTCATGTGATGACCTACTCATTAATGATAATACCACTAATATTGTGCCCGAGCTTGCTCCTTCTAGGGAAAAGGAATTGATGGATCAAGTGGCAAGCCTCAAGAGTGTGGAGAAACTCTCAAGAGGAGAATACATCCACAAGGAGATTCTTTTCAACAATACCCGTGACTATGGCAAGAGAGGTCTTGGTTCATTTCCGGAGCCAAACATGGCTACAACTCTTTCTCCGGAGATCAAGATAAGCTTCATCAAGGAAGTTGGTTCATATTGCCAACATTGCCAAGTCACCGGGCACCACACTAGGGAGTGCACTTTACCATCACGTCCCCTTCCTAATTTACCCAAGAATTACTCATCAATGTTTCAAAATAACCATTTTCTCTTGAGTAAAGTGAAGGGCAAGGTGAAGGCCAAGTTCATTGGCAAAATTGCTAAGGAGTCAAAGAAGAAGCTCCCCAAGCAACTTTGGGTCCCAAAAGCTCTTGTCACACATGTGCAAGGCCCAAAGCTTGTTTGGGTTCCTAAAACTCAAAAGTGAATTCTCATGTGTGTAGGTGAACTACAAAGCCGGTGGAAAATATTGGGTACTTGATAGCGGTTGCTCTCAACACATGACCGGCAATGATAGCATGTTCACCTCTCTTGAAGACCCCGGCGATCATGAACATGTCACCTATGGTGATAACTCAAGGGGGAAAGTCTTAGGTTTCGGTAGAATAGCAATTTCAAAAGATTTATCTATCTCAAATATCTTGTTTGTAGAAGCACTTAGTTTTAATTTTATTTCTATTGCTCAATTATGTGATCTTGAACTAACGTGTGCCTTTGACAAGAATGGTGTTGTAGTAACTCATGAAAAAGACAAGTCATTGGTATTCACGGGGTTTAGGCATGGCAACATCTATTTAGTGGATTTCTTTTCAAAGCAAACAAGCACCATGACATGCCTCTTCACCAAGTCGTCTCTTGGGTGGCTTTGGCATAGAAGAATTGCTCATATTGGCATGAGCAACCTCAAGAAAGCCCACAAGAAAGGGATGATCACCTGCATGAAGGACGTCACTTTTGACAAGAACAAGTTATGCAAAGCATGTCAAGCTGGGAAGCAAGTTGCAACACATCATCCCATCAAGACGATGTTATCTACCTCCAAGCCGCTCGAGCTACTACACATGGATCTCTTTGGTCCAACTACATACAAGAGCATTGGTGGTAACCTCTATTGCCTAGTAATCGTTGATGATTTTTCACGCTACACTTGGGTTATGTTTCTAGGCGATAAGGGTGAAACTCCGGAGATCTTCAAGACATTTGCAAGAAAAGCTCAAAGGGAGTACAACTCCCCAATTGTGAAGATCCGGAGTGACAACAGCACCGAGTTCAAGAATGCGAAGATTGAAGAATGGTGCGATGAAGAGGGAATCAAGCATGAGTTTTCCGCCACCTACACGCCTCAACAAAATGGAGTGGTGGAAAGAAAGAACAAGACACTCATCACCCTAGCAAGAGCAATGTTGGATGATTATGGCACGTCCGAGAAATTTTGGGCGGAAGCAATCAACACGGCGTGTCATGCATCCAACCGTGTGTATCCTCACCGACTCCTCAAGAAAACTCCATATGAGCTCATCACCGGGAGGAAACCAAATATATCCTACTTTCGAGTCTTTGGTTGCAAATGCTTCATCTATAAGGAGAAAAGGCTCGGTAAGTTTGAGAGTAGATGTGATGAAGGTTTCTTTCTTGGTTATGCATCAAACTCCAAAGCATATAGAGTATTCAATCAAACCTCCGGGTTAGTTGAAGAAACATGTGATGTGGAGTTTGATGAATCTAATGGCTCCCAAGAGGAGGTTGTTGGCTATGAAAATGTAGGTGATGAAGAGATTGATGAAGCTTTGAAGAATATGTCCATTGGGGATATCAAGCCGGAAGAGGTGCATGAAGGCAATGATCAAGGGGGAGGACCATCCTCATCTACACCAAGCACCTCCACGGCACCCCAAGTGGATGAAGATCAAGAAAAGGTTGATCCACTGCCTCAAAAAAATGTATCAACGCCAACACCCCAAGTCCAAGAACAAGAAGAGCAAAATGTTCCACCACAAGCACAAGTCACCCATGATCCACCCCAACAAGCATCCACGCAAGTACCGCTAGTGAAGCATGGTCGCATCTCCAAGGATCATCGAATTGGTCAAATCATTGGTAGTCCTTCCAAAGGAGTAAGGACTAGATCTAAGCATGCTTCATTTTGCGAACATCACTCGTTTGTTTCTTGTATTGAACCCACTAGCATAGAAGAAGTGCTTGAGGACTCGGATTGGGTGATGGCCATGCAAGAAGAATTGAACAATTTCACCCGCAATGAAGTTTGGGTCCTTGAAGCACCTCCGAAAGACAAGAACATCATCGGCACAAAGTGGGTCTTTCGAAACAAGCAAGATGAACATGGGGTGGTGGTACGCAACATAGCAAGACTTGTGGCAAAAGGGTTTTCTCAAGTCGAAGGTTTGGATTTTGGTGAAACTTTTGCTCCGGTCGCAAGACTTGAAGCTATCCGCATCCTTCTTGCTTACTCTTCACATCATAACATTAAGTTATATCAAATGGATGTGAAAAGTGCTTTCTTAAATGGCGTTATTAACGAACTTTTTTATGTTGAGCAACCTCCCGGGTTTGAAGATCCGAGGAATCCTAACCATGTTTATAGGTTGCACAAGGCACTCTATGGGCTCAAACAAGCTCTAAGGGCTTGGTATGAGAGGCTTCGTGACTTCCTAATTATACAAGGCTTCAAGATCGGGAGGGTGGACACCACTTTATTCACGAAAGACGTCAACGGGGATCTTTTCATTTGTCAAATTTATGTTGACGATATTATCTTTGGCTCAACTAATGATTTACTAAGCCATGAGTTTGCTACCATGATGTCTAGGGAATTCGAGATGTCCATGATTGGCGAATTGACTTTCTTTCTTGGTTTTCAAGTCAAACAAATGAAGAAAGGGACATTCATCTATCAAGAAAAGTATACTAAAGATATCTTGAAGAAGTTCAAGATGGATGAGTGCAAGCCAATCAAGACACCCATGGCAACCAATGGGCATCTCGACTTGGATGTGGACGGTAAACCGGTTGATCAATCCCTCTATCGCTCTATGATAGGGTCTTTGCTTTACCTTACCGCATCTAGGCCCGATATAATGTTTAGTGTGTGCTTGTGTGCCCGTTTTCAAGCTAACCCAAAAGAATCACATCTTTCGGCAGTGAATAGGATCCTTCGGTATCTCAAGCACACTCCTAGCATAGGCTTGTGGTACCCCAAAGGCGCTAGCTTAGATCTCTTGGGATACTCGGATTCGGATTTTGCCGGAAGCCGTGTGGATCGCAAGAGTACCTCCGGGGGTTGCCACTTGCTTGGGCGTTCTCTAATTTCTTGGTCGAGTAAGAAGCAAAATTCCGTGGGTTTGTCCACCGCGGAAGCGGAATATATAGCGGCCGGTGCATGTTGTGCCCAAATCCTATATATGAAGCAAACCCTTTTGGACTTTGGTGTGTAACTAGGAAGAATACCACTCCTTTGTGACAATGAAAGTACCGTAAAAATTGCCAAGAATCCGGTTCAACACTTTCTCACAAAGCACATTGATATTCGCCATCACTTCTTGCGTGATCACGAAGCCAAGGGGGATATTTCCCTTCAAGGTGTGAGATCCGAGGAGCAATTGGTGGATATTTTCACAAAACCTTTAGACGAGAGTACTTTTGTTAGGCTAAGGAATGAGCTTAATGTGTTAGATGCGGCAAACGTCATGTAAGTTGCCATGTCATATAGAAAAATGCATACATATAGGACACTTGTCTAACCATGGTAAGATAGTGATGAGCAAGGGTTTAGCTAGAGGTGGTGGTCCACTTGTTTTCCTCTAGGCTTGTAGAAAGGCTCATCATGAAGAAGCTTCCGTGGGTTCAAACTTGACAAGTAGAATTTAAATTCTTGCTATGCATTTCTTGTCATATAGATGTGCACCTCATGTTTACCTTACTTTCGCATGTGGTTGTAGCTTGCATTATCATTGCATGCGAAAGCGTCACAAAGGAGATCACTTGATGAAAATGAGACTTGTTTCATATACAAGATCTTAATTCGTGAAAAGTGAAAAGAGTAAAGTGTTAGGTGCGTTATTGCCTAGTAAGCAATGTCATGATGAGTTTGAAGCTTTCTTTCTTCAATATTCCTATGACATGGCTCATACATTTTATTTGGCGCCTTGTCTCTCTTGCGGCTTTTTCTTGTGTTTGAAAAGAAAAATTATCTAAGCTAGTGAGCTATCCTATTTACTTTGAGGGGTAAAGTCGCCTATGCAAGTCCATTTACTTGAGTTTATCTGAATTTTATAAGTTTACTGGACTTAGCATAGAAGAGTGAGCTGAGTGAGGGTTTTTGGCTTCACCGGTTAAACCGACGCTCAAAGGATCTTCACCCATCGGTTTAACCGGCGTTACTAAGTGTCAGCTTCAGCTCAGTCAGTCCAGGCGTTCAACCGGTGTATACAATTTATGGAGCATCGGATCAACCGGTGAACGTATCACAGATCTGACCCAGCAATCAACCGACGTTTGTGTCGTTCAACCGGCGAGTTCATTTATCGGATCATCGGTTCAACCGGAGTTCAGATGCAGTTTTGGTGGAATCTCGGGTAAACTACACCGACGCAATCAACCGGCGTTCGAACCCTAAGCGTCGGATCAACCGGCGATAAGAAAATCTGCGGGGTCCACCTGTCATATAACTCTCTTGCCCGCTCGCCTCCGCCTGCTCGTTTTCGTTTTCTGCCGCCCCTTCGCCTTCACCGTCGCCTCCGCCACCGCGCCGCCTTGTGCCGCCCGTACGCGCCGCCGTCCGCCGCCCGCGTGCCGTCTGCACCGCAACCGCGCCGCCGCCGTCTGCCGCCCGCGCGCAACCGCGCCGCCGCCGCCTTGCGTCGCTCCGCGCGCCCAGCCGCAACCGCGCCGCTGCCCATACGCGCGCCACCGCGCCGCCGCCACCGCCATTCCACCGTGCCGCCGCCCGCACGCCTTGCACCTCCACCGTGCCGCCGCCCACACGCCTTGCACCGCACCGCGCATCCACGCCTCGCACTCCAAGTGTTCGGTGTTTTGCCCGAACCATTTCGCTCGCCGTAGCTCGCAGCGCCGCGTCCCTGTTGTTCGCTATTGTCAGGATGGGTCGTGAGAAGAGGAAGGGGAAGGAAATTGTGGTCGAGGAGCCCGCTCGCAAGCGGACTCGTGCAGCGAGAGAGGCCGAGAGGGCCGAGATGGTGGCTAAGGCTGCCGAGGAGCAGGCATCAGGCCGTGCTCGCCCATTCACGATCAGGGATCCGTCAGCCAGGGGCAGGGGCAGAGGTCGAGGCATGGGCAGAGTCAGAGGTGCCAGGGCCACCAGAGCCACGACTGCAGTGGCAGCAGCAGAGTCAGATCAGTCACTTTCAGCTGCAGAGACAGATTCAGATACAGAAACTGAGCAGTCTGAGCAGTCACAGGGGCAGAGCACACAGTCACCGACTCTACGACGCTCTGGCCGCACCCGGCAGACGTCCCCCGCAGGAGACACTTCGCCAGCGACCGAGCGTCGCACCGGACCGAGGACGCGAGGAGGTCACCAGCCACAGGAGCCTCGCAGGTCCGCAGCAGCAGCAGCAGCTCGTAGAGCCGAGGCCCTAGCGGCCGAGCGCGCAGTGTTCCGCATGGACACTGTTGTGCGTCTGGAGCCAGGTGTGCTACTCCAGAACTTGACCAAGGCCAATGCGGCGAAGGTCAACAGGCTCAGGTGGAGTGTTCAGGAGGAGGACTGGTTCCCAGTGACACGTGATAGCAGGGTTGATCGTAGGTTCTGGACGCTTCTTCAGGCCAGTTTCTACGAGACCTACCAGAGGCGGGGCCACCGGATCTTCCCGCACAGGGTACTTGACTGGGTGTCTTTGAGGACAGCAGCAGGGGGAGCAGATGTCAGAGAGCACTTTGCTCACTTCAGGGGGCTGCCCAGGTTACTTTCAATTGAGCGGAACAGATACATTGAGGACTAGGTTCGAGTTTTTTATGCCACAGCTTGGATAGCCCCAGAGCGCAGAGCAGTACACTTCATGTTTGGAGGCCAGGTCTTTGGTCTGTCCAGAGCTACACTAGCAGGGATTCTTGGAGTTGACTTGGTTGACGTCTCTCTGCACGAGATGGTTTATGGTGATGCAGATCCACCGCGTAGAGCCATGATTGGCGGGATTGCACCTTCTCACGAGGCGATCTCTCAGTGTTTCCGCCAGCCATTCCCTGCCTCCTACGCCAGAGTTCCCAGCCTGCTGACCCCAGAGGCATACGCAGCACATATGGCACTCCGGAGGACTTTGCTATCGAGGAGTGGCTACCCTGAGGGGTTCACAGGTCTGCAGCAGCTACTGCTTCTACACATCCTCACTCACGAGCCGTTTGACATTGTTGACTTTATCTTGGCTAAGATCGAGGATGTTATCACTGACGGGATGGGCGTTGTACGTCAGTTTCCTTATGCTCACTGGATCAGCTATATCTGCTCTATGATTGTGCCAGCTGAGTCACCTGTCAGTGCAGTCTACCGTCAGGACGAGGTTCCATGGTTTCCAGTCTACCGTCCGACAGCACCTTCAGACCGGAGGAGAGGTAGACAGGCCGATCGAGCTGCCATGGCACGACTGTCACCCGAGGCACAGGCTCGTGTGGCACAAGAGGATGAGGCACTACTTGCCGCCGAGGCACAGCTCCCCGGAGGAGAAGATGAGATACACTGGTCCGACCTTGAGTCAAACTCCTCCGAGGATGAGGAGTACTTCCCTGCACCAGCCCCAGCTAGTCATGATCACGAGGCTGGGGGGTCCAGAGAGCCAGCTCCAGAGTCAGCCACTGCTGCTACAGTTTCAGAGTCCCAGGTGTCTCAGCCGTCTGAGCTCACCGCACTTCTACATCAGCTTGTGACTCAGCAGAGAGAGGACCGGCTAGCACAGGAGGAGGCCAGGAGAGCCCATGAGGCTCAACTTGCAGCTATACAGAGAGAGGCCGCCCGTGAGCGAGCTGCGACCGAGGAGCGCTTTGTCGGCCTCATTGATAGAGTATCTCAGAGGACAGACGCTCAGTTCTAGCAGATGCAGCAGGGCATGATGGCGATGTTCGGGATGATCTCACAGCTGTACTCTCACACCGGACTCGCCCCGCAGCAGCCAGGTCAGCCAGGCCTTCAGGGTGTTGGAGCACCTCCACTTGCCGTTACACCAGCTCCAGCCTCTACTGCTCCAGCTACCTCAGCGACCCCGGAGACCATGTTCTCGATGTCAGCACTACTTAGGTCTGCGGGTCGTCCTTTCTTCTCACCACTGCCAGCGACTTCACTCTTCCAGGAGTCACCTTCAGCTGTGCAGACAGTCGGCCTCCCCGTCGTGCCACAGACACTACCTTCAGGGGGAGGTGGAGAGGGTTCCTTGCTTCAACAGTCGACACAGCCGGCAGCTTCAGCACTTACTACCTCAGATGTTGACACATCTTCTGCTGAGCCGGTTACTACTTCCACGGACCCTCTTCCAGGCAGTGCCAGCACGAGAGCCTCGACGACAGCCACACCTCCAGTCAGCTCAGCTCCAGCAGGAAGCTCTGACCAGCAGCTCCCGTCCGTCACTGAGGATCCACCGTCCGACGACGACGACGACGATGACCCGGACCGCTTTCTTGCCGTACCACGTCAGCCGGATCAGTAGCTCGCTCCATTTTGTGCTTTGATGCCAAAGGGGGAGAGGGAGTTGGAGTCAGGGGGAGGGTAGAGTTAGAGAGAGCTCATGATTAGGACTTTGATGTTTTATATTATATCACATTTGGTGTCAGTTCATGGATATGTACATTTGTCGCTTGAGTATGCTGTGTTTTGAGACATATCTATGGATTTCGTTTGAGCCGTTGAGTTCTTTGGTTCTCTCTTTCCGAGTTTGCTTGTGTTTATTCTTTCCATTATCTATTCTCGCTCTCTCGTCATTTATGTTTATGCTGTCATCAATCACTAAAAAGGGGGAGATTGTAAGCATCTAGGCCCTCAAGGTATGTTTCGGTGATTAATGACAACCATTACTGTGACTAATGAGATTGTGCAGCTTAATAAATCATTATCGCTCATTTGGTCATAAGTCAAAAGAGGCCCCTAATTTTCATTATTCAAAAAGGTGATCTCGGCATTCAACTCAATTTTATGTCAAGACTAAGGATCTTTCTAGTCCTAAGTGTCATAAGGTTGAGAAGGACACTTAGGTTAGTATAGGTTTTATAGTTTTGTAGTGATCGCACCATTAAGAGGGGTTAAGGCTAAGTAACTTGAGCATGGACTTGGTCATTTGAAAATGGATGCACACAATGGTCACTCAGGTTTCTAGAAGCTCAAACATGTGGTTCTCAACTTATATCTCAAAAATATTTGGATTTCATTCAAGACTCAAATCAGAAAAGGCAAAATCAGAAAAAATCCTTAACACCGGTTTAACCGACGCTTCCACTTTTCTATACGTTGGTTAAACGAAGTCAGCAGAGTCTGGACAAGTCAATACACCGGTTAAACCGATGATGTTTGAAATGAGACGTCGGTGCAGTTGTCCAGAGACTTGGTTTTTCAGTTGATCAGTGGATAACTACACACACCGGTTAAACCGATGATACGTCGGTTAATCTGCCCAAGTTGTAACGGCTAGTTTCCAGAAGGTGGCAGTTTACATTCACCGGTTAAACCGACGATGACTATTGGAGGTACGTCGGATTAACCGGCGCTACGCAGTTTTGTGGCAGCTTTTTTCTCCAACGGCTCTATTCAGGTGAGCTGCCTATATATACCCTCCAATGGATCATTTTACTGTTCTTGACACCAGGCAACATCCAAATACTCATACTATAGTCAAGAGCCACTTTAAGCTTCATCATTTCACACACTTGTTCATTCAATCAATCAAGAAGCAAGATTAAGGACTTGAGTAGAGAGAAGCTTGTGTGCATCCGTTCTTGGTGATCGGTTCTTGCTCAAGTGAAGGCCTTAGCTTGTTACTCTTGGTGATTGGCATCACCTAGGCGATCTTGGTGATCGAGGTGTTTCTCGCAGAGCTTGCCAAGGATTGTGGGAGCCCGGAGAAGAAGATTGTACGTGGTTTGATCTCCACCACACCGGGATGGTGAACGGAGACTCTTAGTGAGCGCCCTCGTCTCCGTGACTTGGGAGGTGACAAGACTCTTTGTGAGTGTCACAACGTGGATTAGGGGTGTGTGCCAACACATCGATACCACGGGAAAAAATCCGGTTGTCTCTTGTCCACTTTCTTCATTCAAGCATTTTCGTTCATGCAATTTATTCATGTGCTTGACTTAGGGATCATCACTTTGCTCTACCTTGCTAGGCTTTACCTCTTTTTTTTCTCTCCTAGCTTGTGAAGGTAGCCTAGTTATCTGGTTGGCGAATTGGTGCCTTTCTAGCTTTGCATAGGTTAAGGTTACTTTACCTCATTTTAGAATTTGAAAAAGGACCAATTCACCCCCCTCTTGGTCCATCGAGCCTTACAGCAGCAGAACCAGCCACATGTACGGGCTCCGATCGTCGACAAGTAGCAGGAAGTAGGTGTTGCCGCTCGGTGTCGCCGGCGTCACGGGTCCGCACAAGTCCCCGTGGACCAGCTCCAATGCGCGCTCCGCCCGCCACTGTGCCTGGTCCGGGAACGCCGTGCGCCGCTGCTTGCCGATGAGGCAGGCTTCGCAGAGTTGATCCACCTGCTCGATCATGGGCAATCCGCGGACCATCTCCTCCCGTGCCATCTTCCGTAGTGCCGGCATGTTGATGTGTCCGAGCCGGGCGTGCCACCGCCAGGCGCTCTCCTCGCTGCGCGCTTCCAGGCACACCGGCTGTGCCACATTTACATTGAGCACGTACAACTGGTTGCCTGCCCGCGGGATCCTTGCCAGCAGGTTCCCAGCATGTGACATTCAGGTATTAGGATTATAACACACTAAATTTTAGTATAAAATGTGCATGTTTTGATCTTGTGTATGTGTGTTCAAATGTTAATGCAGAAGGGGAAAGAACATTTGTGTAATTCTAAAAAAATATAGGTCCTTTAGTGTTAAATGGGTGGAAATGGGAAGTGAAATCCAAATACATGAAAGTTGATTTATAAAAGTCAAGAACTTGCTTTAAAATCGTGAATATAGATGAAACTACACAAAGGATGTAAGTGTTGTGTAGTTTTTAAATAGGATTTATTTAAAATTTAAAACTTTGCCAAGTTTTATGTTAATTGCTGATCCTTAGCTCTTTTGCCACTGAACCCTAAAGCAAAGTTGTAGACTTTGTTAAACCCTTCACTTTTGCTTTTGGGCACTTTTCATTTGAGCAAGGGAGTTACCAAGACATTACAGTGGGGTCCCCGCACTTTTGGAAAATCACAAACCAATCCTCGTCTTCCTCCTCCAGCCCCGGCTCCTCTATTTTCTCTGCGCCCGACTGCCGCCGCCCTCGCCGGCCATGTGCTGCGCACCCGCCTCCCCGCGCCGCTCGGGGCTATGCCACGTGCCCTCTTACGCCTTGCCCGCCGCTTCCCCAGCCTCGCGCTGGCTTTCCCCGGCCGCTCCACGTCGCACCGCCGCCGCCCGAGCCGCCACGCGCGCCGCTGGCGTCGCCATCTCCTGTTCGCCCGTGCAGCACCCCTCTCGGCTTTAAAACATGCACAGAGGCTTCTTCCTGACCTCGTTTACCCACACGCACGCTCTATTTCACCGGCCATTCCTTTCCCCGAGCGCAGCTCCTCGCCGGAGTGCCGCCGCAGCCTGTGCTCACCGTCGTCAGCCGCCCACACCGCCTCTCACCCGCGATCCAGTGCTCGAGAAGCACCACCGTGACCCACTGCAGCTCACTGACCCATCCAATTTCGCTTTAATACACCCGAGCAGCATCTTCCACAGCGCCGGCGAGCTCAAAGCTCCGCCGCCGCTCTGCCTCGCCGTCGACCCGCCGATACAAAGCCTCTTCACCCCAGCCAAGGGCACCAGCAACACCACGTCAACTCGTAGAAGCTTCCTAGCAGCTTCTTCACTGCCCTCCGACACCCCAGCCCGCAGAACGCCGTGCCGCCATCGCCGCCGGTGAAATCCCGAGCCGCCCCACCGTCGACGACCCCCCTTTCGCCCCATCTCCGGCCAAATTAGGTACTGTAATCGCATCCCCACATCCCCACAGTGCTCATGCACATCTCATCTGTCCACGTTCACCGGCCCCTCGCCAGGAACATGTACACGCCACCACGGCCGCCGCCATTCCTCGCCGCCGGCCATGCTCCACCACTTCTCCTGGTGCACATCACCTACCATTGAGATCGGCAGGTCCTGTAGGCCGTGTAGAACCTATTCCTCCCTGCCAAGAACCTCGCCGTCGGCGAGAACGCCTCGGACAGACACACCGGCAGCCGTCGTGGGCTGTCGAGGACCCAATTGCAATTTAGTTTTCTGTTTTAAGGTCCCATGTGCAAGAAACCGAGGACCTCTCTGCAAGACCCTTAGATAGTGTTAGCTGTCAACTTGTAAAATCTATAGGAATGTGTAGAAAAATTCAAAAATTACCAAACAAGTTTTGATGGAATCTAGAAATATAAATCTACAATTTCTGTTAATAGAGTAAGGTTTGAAACCAAATACTTTTAAAGTTATTTTAGAGTTTAGTAAAAGGGGTATCTTGGGTATTAGTTTTGCATATAAGCTTATCTTCTTGTGATTTTTGGTTTGTAGCCTGTTTAGGTCATGAGTAAACTTGTGTAAAAATTTCATGCTTAGCACAGCTTTGTAGTTTAAGTTCTTTTAACCTTTTGCAAATCAAATTGGGAATGGTTTAAATTTATTTAAACATATTCCTAAGGCTTTTCTGTTTAGATCTTTTTACCATAACCTAATTTGTTGATAATTAGTGTATAATTAAATTTTCAACAATTTATAATTCTGTTTACTCAGGATTTGAATTTAAACTTGAAGTTTGAATTCAAATTCAAATGTTTTAGTTTCTGTTTTCAGAAAATTATGAAAAATTCATAATAAGCTTATTTGTTAAAAATAAGCTTATCCACAAACATTCAAGGTCAGAACCTTTATGGTTTTTAAAATAAAAAAAATCAAACTTATCAAATTGCTTTAGAGTAATTCCATTAATATAACCCTAACTTAAGTGTAAATGGTAGCTTGGGATCCAACCCCCCCCCCCCTTGTTTCACGAATATGTGTTGGTTAATGTATTGAATTGCAACTTTATTATGAAGTAAAATCCGTAACTCAAGAACCATCTCACTTAAATCATTACATATCATGTAGAGTCAACAGCACTCGACGACGGAATCTACGAGTTGGTTCAGGAACCCGAGCTTGGATTTTTTGAAGATCCTGCGAGCGTCGCCGAGATATTAACTGAAGCTCCGAACCAAAGTTCGGAAGTCTCTGACACTCCTGACCCCAACCCCACTCAAGAAGGCAAGCCCCGGTGCATAACTCAGTATTTAATTTACTACAATTTTATACTTATATATTATATCTTGCATTAAATCTAGGAGTTAAAGTGGAACCCTAGATGCATGAATCCTAAGAACCTATGTATTGTGCCTGAGTCCATATTGAATAGATGCTCTGCTAATAGGACCGGCAGAAGTCGGGTAATTTCCTGTCACTCGCGCGACATAGGAATTGAATGTTTATTACTCTGTAATCACTATAAGGATGATGGACGGGGTCATGTGCAATATCATGACTCGGAAAGGTTATTCCGTCTATGTTGATAAAAGTTGATAAGGTCGCAGTGTGTGGTAGTGGTGGCTAAGCATTTCAAAGTACTACCCACATGCCGCAAAATATGGTAAAGCGGTAAGCCTAGTAACCAATCGGCTCGAGGAGTGGACATACCTCCCACCACTCGTAATTTGATTTTTCTCACGCACCGACGTGCGGGAGTACGTTCCGCACAGCGGACAGGAGTACGGTCATGTAGTCGCGCTACAGGCGTATGTCCTGCACAATTGGTGTGCGTACGGTCCTACAGTCGCTTGTGGTGGCCTGTTCCACGAGTCGGAATGAAAGACAAACGGTTGCTTCGGAACTATCGTTGGATGTTCCAAGCGTGTGAGTTAGGTTTGCCTTGCAAGGTCTGGAAATTCGATTCAGAATTGTCCGTTTCTCGTGGAGATTGAGACTGCTTATTCCGTCTGCCGCATAGAGTAAGAACAGTAATCATTATGGAACAATCTGTATGGATGTTAATCTCTACATTGCCTGACTAGTATAGGTGCTAACCTAGAATGATTAATGAAACTAGAACCTGATAGCTAAAATATGAAACTTAGTTCATATTGTTTGTTGCTTTTCAGTTGAAATTAAGCCCAGAACCATTTCTAAGCCTTCATGAGTCTAGTTACATGGCTAAGTATACCATGAAACGGTTAAGCCTTGCTGAGTATTAGAATACTCAGTCTTGCTAGTGAAATTTTCAGGTATGACCTTCGAGAACCCCACGGATTGTACGGCATGGCCAACCTGTGTTCCGTTTGGCTGGTCCGTGGAGTAGGATCCGTCCCCGGCTGGCAGTGACCCTCCTGAGTGACACCAAGCTTTGGGCTGAGCGTAGTGTCAACCTTCGCGACGTGCGTAGTCGCGTGTTTATGTTTCTTCCGCTGTGAATCTGGACAAGCTGTTTAGCTTGTCATTTTAAACAATGCTTGTATAAATTTGCCTTAAGTTTGAAACGGTTTGTAATGATGATTAAGCTTCTGTAAATTAAAAGTTGGTGAGTTGTTATGTGATTGTAAACTCGCCTTCGTGCGAGATAAACCTACTTGCGATCCTGTTAAACCGTGGTTGTATCGGGCGGAGACCTGACAGACCAATGGGTTGTTCCGTTTGAAGTGCATTGAGTTAGTATCGGCTGTATAGCGATGACTAGCGCACTTGAGCCGGAATAATTCAGGCGGTTCTGCCACACAGCAGGCTCCCGAATATCCAGGATGCCTCGCCGGAGATGGATGTCGTAGTCAGCCTCCTCCAGTTGGCCCAGGCTCACGATGTTTGTAGTGAGCTGCGGAATGTAGTAGTCGCCAGTGAAGGAGCAGAGCTCACCATTCTTGCACAAGAAGAGGACCGTGCCGCGCCCCTCGATCTCTGCCACGGAGTCGTCACCGAATTGCACCGACCCGCACACCACCGTGTCGAGATCTCCGAATGCCGCCCGGGACCGTGGTTCGTGGCCCCAGTGTCGCAGATCCAGGACTTGGAGTCGTGCTCCTCATTGACGCCGAGCTGCACAAACACCTTCTCGTCCCGCTGATTTACTCTCCCGCCGGAGCTCGCTACCGACGGCTGCCGCGCCAGCGCCTTGGGTGCGCTGGAGCTCGCAACATGTGGAGGTGGAGAGCATGAGCGCGCTGGGGATGACGCACGCGAGGTGGCTGGAGGCGCCGGTGGCGGCGGCGGCGTGTATCTAGCCGGCAAGGAAGTGCCGCGTCGAATGAGTGGCGTGGACCTCAACAGCAGGAGGGACTCCTCCTCATGGGCTACATTAGCCTGCTCTCTCTTGGGCTTGGACCTGCAGTCACACGCCTAGTGGCCCGTCTTACCGCATTTCCGGCATTGGTTTCGGCCCACCTTGCCGACACCATTTCCCGGCCCAAAGGAAGAAGGCGAGCCTGCTCCCGCGTCGCCTCCGCGTCCTCTGCTGCGTCCGCTTTTCCCACCACGACGACCGGATCCGCCGCTCCCGCCATTGGCCGACGACTTCTCCGCTTCTCACTGCTTCCACTTTGCCTCCCAAGCCTCCTCCGTGAGGTACAGCTTGCCGTTGTGGTGGACCGATGGCGGCAGCGCCTCCAGCTCCTCCTCGGCTACCTTCAACCGCCCCGTCGCCTCCGCCAGCGTGAGCGTGGACACATCGAGCAGCGTCTGGATCGCCACCACGATCTGCTTGAACCGCACCGGCACGCTCCGCAGGAACTTACCCACCACCGTGGGTTCGTCCAGCGTCACGCCGAGCGTCGCCAGCTGCGCCACCATGCCGCTCAGCCGCATGGAGTAGTCCTCAATGTTCTCGTCCTCGTGCGACGTCGCCAAGTCAAACTACCAGCGTAGATGCTGCGCTGTCGACTTCCACGCGCTTATCGCCGACACGCATGATCTTGATGGTGTCCCACACGTCCTTCGCCATCTCCTTGTTGGCGATGCTTGACACCATCTCCGCCGGGACCGCGCTCGCCAGGACGTCGAGCGCCATCATGTCCTCCTACGGCTTGATGCCGCCTAGATCAACCGCCACCCAGAGCCCAGTCGGAGTAGTTGGTCTTGGTGAGCACGGGGTAGCTAGTCCCACCGCCCACCTCACGAATTACCCGCTGCACGACAGCGCCGCCGGAGCCACCAGCGTTTCTGCCGCCGTTGCCGCCATTATTGGTGTCGGTGTTCGGTGGTGGCTAAGACATGGTGAACTCAACCGCCCGATCGCGATTCCACCGCCGGTACCGCGCGACGACAGACTCGGCTCGTAACCAGACTCTGATACCACGTTGTCAGAGATCGCCGGAATACAGATCAAGGAATGATCTCCGGCGAGCCCCTGCGCAGCTGAGCGAACACACACAGTTCACACGAACACGAGGTGGACACGTTCTGGCTTGTGCTGCGACCAACTAGCAGCTTTTCTGTAAGATCATTAGCTATATGAAGCAAAGATTACAGCTGAAGAAACGTGAAACGTGAGCCCCGACATGTGCGCCACGACCTTCCTCGATGCATGCCATCCCACACACCTCCATCGCAGCGCACGACGCGCACCCAAGCGAACAAAGCGCTCGTCAGTGCTCCATAACGCGCACAGCCATCAGAGAGAGCCATGCGCCTAATCTAGGAAGCAAAGCAAACTAAGCACAAGGATTATTTGACAACCTGCTGGTGTTCGACCCGGTGGCCGAAACGTTCCGGCGGATGCGGACGGACAGGCCCAGGCGCTGCTGGAGCTCGACGGCAGCCTCACCATGACCCTCACTCGCGGGGACCTTACCACGGCGGAGCTCTGGGTGCTGCAAGACTACGAGCGACAGGATAGCTCGGCCTGCAAGCTCCAGATTCCTCTGCCGCCGCCGGCCGACATCGTCCGCGACCGCCCAGGCGCCGTGGCCGTCGTGTCGCCGGAGGGAGACGTGATGGTCCACTGCACAGACTGCCTGCTGCAGTGCGACGCCAAGGGGAGAGTGCGGACGCGTCACCAGCCGGAGCACCATGGGATCATATGTTCAGAGAGAGCCTCGTTCCGCATGGCTGCATCGATGGTCGAGAGATCACAACTAGGTAGTATGGGCGCATTCAGTATCCTCCATTCTTCATACACTGCAACAACCATCTCCATTATTCCGGATTACAAATCGCTGGCGTCTGATTGATTTCCCGCCACCAATGTTTGCTCTACGCTACCAGAACAAGCCTGCACCGTTCAACAGGAAAATAATCTTATTACATTACAGCACACACTGTGCGTAATCTGTCCAAGCACAGCATTGCAATGTCCATTCATAAATCAGCTTCCATTAGCAATTAACTTTGAACAAGAGTTCAACAAACAAAATCTGGTTTCCTTATACAACAACATAACAGGCTAGAGATCGGCATCCCTGCAAAACCCTTCCTCAATCTACCTTTAAGTAACACCAACTGCTTGCAGCAATCTTACATTGAGCTGCAAGCAGGAAACAATGATACACATACACGGCCAATCTCTGCCTCTCTGCAAGTAAAAAATGGTGCGCACGCTGGAACAAGCACGTGCCCAACTGCTCTCTACTGTTCAGAATTAATCTCAGTTAAATTAGCTGCAGAGAAATATCTGGTTGGGTTATTCGACTTTACATCTTTTATATGGCACAAATCCCCTTACAGATTGACCTCTGTTGCTGCCTGGCTTCACTCTTACGAACGCAGAATTCGCGCTCGGTTTCAGCTCAAAACTTAGAGTTGGCTCTGGCACCTGAATTGCCCCAAGTGGCTCCTTGACAACTTTGCAGTTGGTAGGGGCCGTGGTCTGAACATCGCTCATGCAGTCTGAACTGGATTCAACTGAAGGGCTCTTGCCGGTATCACTCTCACAGGTACCTTCAGTATGCAGCCCCATACCAAATCCTCTTGGATGGCCGACCGGAAAACCATAGTAAGGCCACCATACATGAAGAGGGGAAATCCTAGCATCCCCAGACTCACCCATATGAAACTGGAAAGAATGGTAAGGAAGAAGCCATCCATTATGGGCAGGGTATGCTGCGACGCCTCCAATCGAGGATGCTTGCGACACTTCTTCTTGCTTAGAAGATTCAGATCTTTTTTCACCATCTCTACGTCCCCCATCTGAGGAACAAACTTTCTTTGGGTCTGGGATGAAAACTGTCTTCCCAAACAGCTTCAAACTTGTTTCTTGCACTCCTGATGATGAATCCTCTTCAGATAAGTCACCATCGCTGTTGTCCAGCTTTATTTCCTGAAATTGAAACATGTCCGACCTGATAAGCATACATACTCATTCACCAACCCACCCATTTGAAAAGACAAGCCGTACAATGGATGTTTTTCTTACCTGACCGGACTGATCATCCTCGATTTGTTGAGTAAGTAAATTTTCCTCATTCACCAACGCAGGGACATTATTCCCATCATCCGATGACGCAGGGGATGTACACCCTGTTGACGGATTGGATACAGATGATCCAAAAGCATCCGACGGCATCGCAGACAGCACAGACACAGGTGAACCATTCTCTTGGTCAGAACCAGATGACGATGAAATAGGGGCAAGCTTTGGTTGCCCCATTGCAGGATTTGCCATGGTGCTGGAATCAGCACACTTGCGAGGGTATGGATGCAGTGGTTTTCTCTTTGGCCTTGGTGGTGGGATCTTGATTACATTACTTGCACCAGGTTCGCGCACCACCTGCACAGTAAGCAACTCACATGAGAAATAGGAGAGTAAAATCAATTGGTGAGAGTTAGCTGCTAGCAAATCTCATTGTACACCCACATATGATGTACTTTCATTGTAGTATATATATAGCAGCTAAATTGGTCACAACTATCAGGAGGGTTAAGCACCTTGGAGAAAAACTTCTGAGCATGGCTCCGAATCTGGACAGCAGTCTTTGTGCCAATGTGTTCTAAACAACAGTTTGGAGAAATCAGAAAACCAATTGCCAATGCTCTCTAGCTTAAGGTCACATATGCAGTCTCTGCACGCACCTTGTATCTGGCGCCAAGACCGACCATAAAGCTTCAGTGCCTCCAGGAACTTCTCATGCTCTTCTTCCGTCCACTTCTCCCTCTGCTTTGTGATGGTGTAAGGCTTCCGAACCTATTTGAATCGGTTTATTATCATTAGGCATGGTGACGGTGCTGTAGGATAGTAAACAAATACACACTGAAAAGAACCAGCTGGCATTTGCATACGGATCTCAAAAGTGGGACAAGAAATGGGTACCTTGACAGGGTACCCATCCATCCCCTCCTTGGGTTGCATTGCATCATCGATCAGAGGAGATTTGGCAGCAGCATCCAACAGCCGCTTTTTGTCAATTGGCAACCCAGATGAGTCTAATCCATCCCTTTCCTGGAGGCAACAACAGGAAACGAAGATTAGTGCTTCAGCTAAAACGTGTTGGGATTGGCTATCGCTGGATACAGTTTCAGAAGATCAAGTTACTTTCTTGTTCTACCTATTAAGTTGAAATCATGCTAAACTTTACCATTCAAAATATCCAGATTTGAGCTTACACAGTAGGAGTATCTCTAATCTCTTATTGGGTTATTGCTGGGTGGGAACAGCTTAAGCTAAACTTTGCTTATTGGCTTTTAATGATTTAAGATTAAATGATGAAGTAGTTACCGTAGTAAAAAGAACTGTGAATGAGTACAGCAAACTACCAGAAGTCCAGATATCTTTATTTATGCATGCTAGCTAGTATTGCCCACCTCGTTCTAGAACTCTCCATACGGATACCACGATTTGCGTGCAACTGAAACCCAACGAAGAAGCGTCTAGAAACGGCACATTTTCTAAGAATAGGATAAAATATTCCTATTAAAAAACAATTTCAACGTTTACAAAAGAAATCTGAAACTCAATGGGCAAGGCTTCTTCACCCAACTCATCAAAAAGAAAATCTACACAAGGGCGAAGTCTTCAGCACGGACAGGCAAGAATCTAGTGGGGTAAAAAAAGAGACCTTTACCTCGACCTGCACCATCGACGCCATGAGCCGGGCCCAGAGCTGAAATCTCCGGTTCCCCTTGGCGGCCTGGTGCGCTCGGAGCGCCCAGGACAGAAGCAGCCGGCACCGGCGGCGGCGACGACAGAAAGCAGAGGTCGAAGCAGTGGAAATCTGCCGCTTCCGTGACCGGGATCGCCCAGGAGACGGGGGAAAAAAGTATCTTCTCTTCTCGGCGTTCCCCAAGAACTCAACAGGAAAAGGGGAAGAAATGGAAATATCGGGCGCGGGGAGAACACGCCGGAGGGATGCTGGGATGGGAGGAAGAAGCGGCGGAGAGGAATTGGCGGAGGCGTCCGCGAATGCAAATGGCGAGAGGAAGGAGCGAGAAGGAGCGGCGAGAGATTTTTGGGGGCAAGCAAGGGGAGGGGGGCGGGCCACGTTGGACGTGGGGCCTTCTTGTCAGGGCTGGAAATTTCCAGAAGGGCCAGGGATCTAGTGGCTGGGGAGCCCCCGGGAGAAGGGGCCCACGTGCAGAGGAACGCCTCGCTACCTGGATTTTTATTTTTTGCCTTTCGGAGGGATGGTCCCCTTGCCATTTCCGGTGCTAATCTTCTTTATCTAGTACACGTATTTTTGGTACCACTAAATAAATACTTTCTCAGGTAGGAATACATATATAAATACTTTTAACTAATTAATTTATGCTAAACGACTGCCTCCATGGCTAACAGTGTGTCATTTCAAATTCCTCTGCAATAAAAATAAAAATGTTAAGAATTGGCAGGTAGATGAGTGTCCCATGTGGAAATCCGTAGGAAAGAATGAAAGGAGGAGGTGAGAAAAAAGGCCTAGCGGCCTGCAAATATCTGCAACCGCTCAACACAGGAGAGGCTGATATTTTTTCATTTGGATAAACCTACTAGCATGAGCATGCATACAGTGGGAAAAAGAAAAAAAAGGTGTGAGTGGCCTTTCCCTCTCTCCCTTTGTCCAGCAGCCACGCCAGGTGAGGTGACGGAGGTGTGGTAGGTACTCTCGCCTCTGTTTTGGCCACAGGAAATTTGATTTTCTACCTATAAATCATATCATATCGGCCAGTTGTGTTGTTTCGTTTCAGCAGCTGCGGTTAGTTAATTTTAAAATTTATAGATTTTGCTATGCAGCTAGACGTACATGTGATCAAAGCAAATGCAAGCGTCGTGGCCACGACTAGCCATCCACTTTTTCCGGCTGCGCTTTTTCCCGGCCACGTCACGCCACCTCGACACGTGTCCACCCTCTCACCCAACCAATCGCGGGAGGTCCAGAAATATCTCGCGGCAGGCAGCGGGGCCCAAAGCGTTCCTGGCCACAAGTTTTAGCAAGCCTGCCCAGTCAGTTGCTTTAATTTAAGCTAACCCATACTTAGCTAAAAACCTATACTATCGAATCACTAGACTAATCATTCAAGCCTCCCTCTCTTCCACTAGACTAAAATTAATTTGTACTAAGTTAAAACATTCTAAGTTTGAACATATAAAATAAATATTTTATAATAGATTTAATTATTCTTTGACATTTAAAGTATCACTAGGCTTTTCTATAAATTTTATAATAATAATAATATCTATTATATCCACAAATCTATGTGGGGGGGGGGGGACAATTCTATCCCATTGCTTTCAGCTACACCTCCACCTCTGCTATATATATGAAAAAAGATTTTGCCAACGATGCAAATTACTAGCGGGCACAATCTTGACAGGTAGCAAAACGCAGCGCACAAGAAAATACGCCGTGTATTATAATAGGAGTTGGTTAGTAGGTTTTAATGGTGCGCGGTGGGCCATACAAAGTTGTGGACAAGGATAGGATAGCATGCGTGACTAGGAAAAGAGTAATTGCACTGTTAATGGCCATATTATGACCACATGATGATGCAGCTGGTGTCCATAAAATATTGAAATATCCATGTCGTGGGGCCCGCTGCTGCTCCCATGTCCACATGATACGGATCTGAAGAAAATCCACGCTCTTTTCACGCGTGTCCCAAATAACTGGAAATCCTGTGTCCATTCGATGAATGATTTGCTATTGAGCTAGCAGCTGATAGTACAGTTAAGTGCCTGTTTGGATCCAAGGGAAAGAGGAAGAGAAAGTGAAAAACTTTTGCTCTTTTGTATTTTTTTGCACTTTTGGATCCAAACACCCCAAAGTGCAAAAGGGCAAATGCTACCGTAATTTTACTAATTATAGATTAATTAGGCTTAATAGATTCGTCTCGTCATTTAGTCCTCATCTTTTTTAATTAAACTATATTTAATACTTCTAATTAGCATCCAAACATCTGATGTGACGGGAGTAAAAATTTTACCATTTGCTCTTTTGCCATTTGCCCTTGGATCTAAACAGGCCCTAAATACTACTACAGTAGACAAGTGTGTTTCTTTTTTCTTTTTGGAAAAGGGAATACACGCACATATTTGGCTGCACGCGTATATGCTGTGCAGATCTCACAACGCACCTCCACCACAAAAGTGGTACACTCACTCCTGGATCTGACTAATTGCCTGCAGAGCCACATGTCAAACAAAAGGAAACTATTTATAATTCTAGTTCTCGTTCTAGTTCTAGTAGGGGTGCGTCGTGAAATTCCATCCCCTTCGTCATCTTCCGTATCACTAAAATAATTTCCTTTTGTTTGACCTTGCTGCAGAGTGTGGTGCATGCTAAGCTACAGCTGTAGCTGTAGCTGTAGGACTACTCGTTTCCAGATGCTTCCACCGCATTCTCCATGCAGGTTTGCCAGGTTAGGATGCAGTGAAGCATCGACTTGCCCTCGAAATCCACCAGTAATTAGCTGCAGGTCAAAACTTGTGCCTTTGTTTCGTCGTCATCATGTCATGGTCTTTTCGTACTGTACGACCTTCTGCAGCTTCTTGGCCGCCATGACCCATCCAAGCAACCGACAACCAATCTCTCTTCGAACCTCCTTCCTTCCCAGATACTAGAGACAGCGCACGCTGCAGCTGAGAATATGGTGCACCGAGCACAAAATTGCACAATTCATGAACCCTAGACCATCAACATCTGCCATCGTCACATCGAAATCTCAGATGCCCAATCCAGAAGACGGACGGGGACTACACAGGCACATTGCTTAGCAGCATGCAGCTATACATAATAATACTACTAGGTGCAAGTGTGGGTGAAAGGAAGGAATAACTTCCACCGTCGGCATAAGGTTAACCTTGCATCTCTACTCCTTGTTCCGGGTCGCTCGGTCTTTCTTGTGCCCTCCAAGGATACGGGAGATCTGCAGACCTCTGCTGAAGGCCTGGTTGAACAGCATCCTGGTCTGGAATTCGGACACGAATGGGAACCAAGCAAGGAAGGCGATGGGTGTGAACAGGAGGAGCCCCATCAGGATCTCGTAGCCCCGCGCAAGAGCCTTGATCGATCCCCAGAGCCCGATCTTTTGAATCACAGGCCTGATCGCTTGGGCAATCTGCAAAATAAGGCAACCCAAGAGCAAACAGATAAATTAATCAGGAATGGAAATTAAAGGGATAGCGGAAAGAGAGAACATGTTCAGGCACTAACCAGGAGCAAACCCCATCCGGTTGGCATGAACGCAAGGATGCAGACAAAGATGTCCAGAACCGTCATGCCAGGGATTGCTATCAAGATTATCACAATGGACGTAAATGTTATAAATATGAGACCCTTGATCAACCGGAACACAAGCTGGAACTCCGCACTGAATCTTCTCCTGCCCACTGAAACAGTCTGGAAAAGAAAACACAATAACTGAGTGCTCCAGCTAGCCAAACCAGCTAGGATCAGAGACAGTTTTTAAAGAAAGACAGCATTTTATTACGATTCTAGCATTTCAAGAGCTAAGCAAGTTAATTCTATAGACAACTAAATTGCTAAATTATATAAAACAAAGGGAATCTCACTGCATACTATGTATTATCACAACCAAACCAATGAGTACTCATGAGTACCACAGTTAACGGAAGAAGCATTAATAAAATGTAATATTACCTTCATAACGAGCAAGATGACAAAAATTACAACCCATGAGAAACAATAGACCTGCAAAAGTTAATCAGTTAGAAACACCATGTCAGCATAAACAGATGAAACCACCTTCCATTTGCCAAATGAGATAAGTAAATTACCAACACACTGTGGGTATCCTTGGTTATCTTCTTTGTTATATTCAAATGATACACGAGTCCATATTGGTAGATGAAGAAACGCAATGCAAGCAGTATCTCAACAATAGTACCACGCTTCCCAGAGTGCCGGAGAGGCTCCTGCTCTTTGTCCCACCATGACTCCCAGCTTTTCTCTGGCGCTACACCAATACCTCCACGATTGCTGATCCACTTGTGCCAATCAGTCCAGTCATCCACAATCTTCTGCCACTCAAATCCGGAAGGATTGAACAAGAATGGTGCGAAGAGCCAAGTGCCCACCATGAACCACATGGAGATGGTGATGAAGATGTATGTTATAGCCCCTCTATATGACTGCCCAAATATTTCATACACAACTAGCAAGATCATCAGCTCGATACCCTTAACAAAATGGCTTCGGGAATAAAGCCGATAGTTGTCAGCAAATTTGGCGTGGAACACCACAAATCCACGTCCAGTGGCTCTATATTCAGCTCCTCCATGGAGTAACGTCCTTCCATAGTAATGAGTTTTGGTCCCAAGTGAAAATGTGAAGAAAACAGATGCCAACTGGAGTTGCATTAGTACAAAGTCACTCAATGCCGTTCTGAATCCTCTCTCCAGACCGATTTCCATCATCATGGGTAGCGCCATCAAAAATCCAAGTTGCACAAAAGATTCTGATGCAAGAGCAACCTGGAGAGGCGCATTGTGCACAAACTTCCTTCCAGTAGCCAGTGCTTCATCAAGTCCACTGAGGACAAGATATAACCGCCCATAGAGGAAAACATACACGGTCCACACCGTAATCTAAGTCCAAACAGAAATACCAGAAAGGTTAAGGGTTAACCAATGAATGGCTATGAAAGTGATAAGTTCAGGCCAGAAAAATACCATGGTACTGAAGTAGAAACCAATTGTTGTATAGTAACAGGATAGCATTCTGAAGAAATCAAAGCGGTGACCCAGCCGATAGATGTCACGGCTCAGTGTCTGTTCGCCATTACCATTTGCTATCTTTGCCTCGAATAGAGATATTTGATTAAGACCCACATCCCTTCCCTTGCCAACTTGCATGTATTCATGATGAGTAACATTGCCTTCACGCAGTGTGGAATTGAATCCTGCATCATAAAGGAACATAAGAGACCACAGTATAACCAGAGCAGTTCAAGATTTACTAAGTCAAGCGGCAATGGCAAAAGTTTAGTACCTGCAAATATATCCTCACTAAGATTGATAATTTTGGATGCTTTACTCACACCACCCCTTGTAAGGTGGAAAAGGCGATCGAAGATATCGGGATGGCCATAGTGAAATCGAACCCTGGGCAAAGAGATGTTAAGGAAAAGAATGTCAATGCCAAGAACTACAAAAATACTCTTTTAGAATTTAGAGTCAAGTTGCTGTCCATTACTAGTAACCTTGGGAAGAACAAATATACCGAGCAGATGGTTCATACAACTCAGAGACTAACAAAATTTGAATCAATAGACTGCATAATGTCAAACAGTGAATGTACAATTGATCTCAGATGAATACCTCAGTGGATTGGCAAGTACACGTTGTCCAATGGTCACAAAACTAGTCTCCTGATTTGACATGAACCACGCAAGGGATGAAACACTGCACAAATTAAGCAAAAAATTAACCGCGGTACAGAAACAGAAATATACAAGATATAGCTCAAAATAGTCCAAGGTGGTGGCATAGCCACGTAGGTGCATAATTTAGTCATAAATTCATAATTCACAAAAGTAGAACATGGAACATTACCTGCCAGTAAATATGTGTTCTCTTACACCAAGTATTGATGGGTATCTCACACCATCATGTTTCTCCTCAAACTCTTGCAAAAGATTCCTCATCTTCAAAGCCTCCTCCATATAGTGTTCCTGCCATGACAAATAGACATAAGCAAATGAAGAAAATGTGCAAAAATATTTTCCTGAAACCTCAAAGTGGACAGAGCTGTACCTGATTCATATCTATAGTTTGGAGACACTCGCCTCGAGTGAATATGATTGCGTGGTTCTGATTTTCTGGCTTTCCTTCACCTAGAATAGCATTACCTGGCAGTTTTATCTTGTAGATTACCTGCAGTGTAAATATAGATGCCAAGTAAGTGCAATGCATTTTTTACCACAACGGCTGTGAGAAGCCATTACTTCCAAAGAAGGAAAAGGTCAATTTAAATTGGACATTTCATCTAAAAGTGTTGAAGTTTTCTAGATTGCACATAGAACATTTCTAACACCTGCACTCACAATTACAACAAGCATTTCAAATAAATAATTATACATCACCAAAGTTCTTCAGGGTTACATGACTTTGGGACAAGGAGGGCGCATATATCACCAGAATAGACCAAGCATCAAGCAAGATAAACCCTGAGCAAATTTCACCCAAGGAATACTGAATTAACAAAACATTTTTTCATTACCTGATCAAGACTCTGACCAGGCTCATTAGCTTTTGTAACAGAAGCCTTCACCAATGCTGAGTAGTAAACCTTTTCAACTTTCTTGTTCCTATCTTGACTACGCGCTTCAACTTCATCAATATAGGCAACCCGCAGCGATGGATATCTGTCAAAAATGCCCATTCTGTTATTTCAGTGCCATCATACAACATATGATGTACTTAGGCAGCAAATTGTTTCATTATAGCGAATTATAAAACAAAAAGTTACAGGGTATGTTGATTATGTAAAAGGAAAAGTAACACAAGAAGACCAAAACAAACTCCCTATCAAACTAAAGAGCACAAGGTTTCTTTTCATATATGAGCATCTAATTTGAAAATGAAGCAAACATAATAAATAGCATTTATCCAGAATTTTTCAATGAAACTCACGTTGTCATTAGCCTCAAAATGTCATGTGCACAAGGTTCGCCAGACCGTTTCTGGATTCCATATTGCTGGCATGAGACAACATATGTAAACTTCATGTCAGCTATGGCCTTGCATTGTGTCATTAATTGTGAATCCTCAGACATCAGTTCTGTTGCTCTGTAACCTTCCATAAGATCTAATGGACAAGGAAGAGAAGTCAGCACATACATCAAAACTCAAAAGGTACGCATTCAGAACAATAGCATAGAATGAGCCATTAGACATACCATCATCTTGGGCCATATCAAGAAAAGCCTGAAGCTCCAAAGCTTTTCGGTAGTACATCATCCCTCTTACTGTGTAGACAACAGTAGCAACCGCAAAAATAAATTAATACAATACATATTTAATACAAATCCAGGCCACACAAGAGAGATAACATACCAGTTCTTGTCAATGTCTGTCCCCTATATGATGCCCAAAGACGAAGCTCCTCTTCCAATCCTTCATCCTCACGGAGCTCCTCTTCACTCTTTCGGTCCACTCTTTCAAGGAAATTTTTCCATTCATCTTCAAAGAGGTTAACAAATGTAATGTTGCAGTGTCAGTTTCTCAAAGGACATCAGAGAACAAAACCAAATGAATTTCCATCAACATCAATCCAAGGAAAGAAAATAACCTGGGTAAATCTTCTGTAGGTAGAAAAGGATGGAAACTCCATCCTCATTTGGTTCTTCTAGATTTTGTGAGGAGAACAGAACATCTTCCTTGTAATAAGGAGTCAAGACACTGCGGTATAGAAATAATTGCAGGAAATATAACATTTGCAAAAGTGACTGGGGCAACAGCTTGCGTGTATTTTGAAAAAAAAAAAGATGCAGAAACAAATATAAGCAAGAGAAAATATATAATCTGGGTTGCCCAGATGAAACAAATAATTAAGGATATTGCAGTTCAAACCAAAAATGGCCAAAAACAAAAAACATTTCAGACAGTTATGAAAGAATCACGGTAGACAATATATGATATTGACTGGGAAAACTCCACAGCCATCAGATAGTAATGAAGCAATCACGGCAGTCATATATGACACTGAGCAGAAAAACTACACAGCGAGAAAGTAATATAATGATCAATCTTTAACAAACAAGTTTTGAGAAGAACATAAGTTACTGAAAAGAATCAGTAGTAATGACTTACGAGAAGGGTAACATATTCCGCACTTTAGGAGCATTTGGCATCTCCATAAAGAGAGAATTTGCAAAGAACGATATTCGCCTTCTAGCATCAAGGTTTGTAGGGACATCCATAGCAGACTCCTTCACAGTTAGAAGAAGGTGAAGCCTCTTTATCTGAAACATAGATAATATTTTTAATTATAACATGAAGGACACAGTCATCATGCCAGAATCTCTGTCATTAAGAAAATTAAAGGGCTGAAAATCAAACCTTTTCAGTCCATGCATCTGATTCATCCATGGGGAATCTAATAGCTTTAGCAAACAACTGATCTTGCTGATCTAGTGGTGTAATTCCTTCATGTTTTCTATTATTTCCACCATGTATGGATTCCAACATTCTGGAAGAACGAGCGACCACAAAATCAGACGACCAATTCCGAGAATCACCAGATACCATGACAAAAAATGGCACTGTATTATTATATTTGAATAAGAGTATCATGGATTACAGCAGAAACTAAACTCACCCGCCGAGCTGCTCGTCCTCCATTATATCCCTTGTGACCACCTCAAGCATATCTTGAAACAAAATGACAACTTGACCCAAGTCTTCTTCTTTGTTCTTTTGCTGTAATACAAAGAAATAGATGCAGTGTGAAGCTATCCTTTGTGAACACAATCTAAAACAATGACGGCAAGTCTTATTTATACCAGTAACTCAAGCAAGTCAATAAACTTCTTGCTCAGTGCAGGAAGGCTCCTCATATTCAGATCCTTTATCAGGGTTTCCTCTGCTATGTGCTTATCCACGACATCAAAAATCTCTTTTATGACACTGAAATAAGCGCCAAAAGGAGCTTCAGTTTAGCAGATAACAAAACACGTAAAAGTACAATAGGCTCCCTAGAGATGCCAGCCTACCCACCCACCCTCCTCTTTTCCCTTCTGATATGGGACAAGGTAACCCCTAGATTAAATAAAGCTACTCATTTCAAGTCTCAGCACCTCCAGATCAACAACATGGTGAGTGGAACCATAATACCATTGTATATGGTGAATTAAAGTTAGTGAAGGCTTCAAGGAACCACCTATTGAATGGCTGACATTAGTGTTAAACATGCTCAGAAGCTCCATGCATGACAGTTGAGGACAAATTAGAGACTCGGATTTCAGATTTTGCAATTCATCATAGCTTCATTCTTTTTTAACTAAAGGCATAGAGTGTTTCAAGCAGAATTTGTATTAAATTAGATTTGGTGCTATGTTGAATCCGGCCCAGACAAGGAGCTATCACGCGACCATTTATTAACAAATAACAATCCTGATAAGATAAAACATACATTTTCTCACGCTGTCCAAACACTAAAGTATTAATGATGTTTTTAAAGGAAGCATAACATTCTCTTATAGCAAAGGAAAAGTATGGATCTGATCCCATCCTCTTTGTCAGATCACGGTCTTTTCCACCACTGTCTGCTGCCATATCCAACGCTATTGGAATCTACAGTACAGTAAATAAACAATTAACTCCTGAATCCACAAACATAGTAAGTAGAGAAAATACAGAGTGATCAAAAGTGTATACCTTGCTAGCAAGTAGGAACGGTGGCCACTGGAATATATTCAATTCACGATCTTTACAATATGGAACAAGTAGTAAATCCATCTCCCTGTTATCTATGAGATCTTCTTCACGGAAACTTGTAATAATTAGGTTCCACATTTGAGCGAATCTTGCAGCTCTTTTCTCTTCCTCTTTTTCATCACCAGAAGCCTAAAAACCAAAGTATATCAGAAAAATTATTGTTTGTTCAACAGAGATATGCTAATAAATAATAATCTACTCATAAAGCCAAATTTCATACTAGAAATGAATACCTTAGGTTTCCTGGAAAAAGCGGCCCGGAAACCTTTGCTCTTGTTTGCATCAGAAGGAATCAAGCGCTCATTGAAGGCCACAGGCAAAGATTCAAAGCGAGATCTCAACATTCCTAGCGTCCTTATCTGATTTTGTTTACCAAGGAGTCTATCATAAGTTCCTCATGATAAATAATGCTCCATGACATTAGGGGGGAAATGAGTCTTTTAAAAAACCACTGAAGGGCCAACACATATAATGCATTGAGCAATGAAGCAAAATACATAAGTATATTACTAACCTCACCAAGACGGCGATAAGCCCCGTAGATACCACCAATCAATGTAGAGAAAAGTGCATACCAAATTTGTGTGTCCATGAAATATACCTGGATAATTTAAAATAACAAGGCTAAGCACATTAGTCAAATGAGTTCTTTTTTGAATGGGACGAGAGAAGTCGAGACACACCAGAATTATTGGAGCCCAAAGTGCAATAACAACACCAATGTTGTTACTTCCTGCAAATTAAACATAAATAAGAATGCAAAAATAAATCCAAAATATAACATAGGAAATTTCAGGATAAATACCATGAGGAAAAAACTCGTGCCACTGGAATGTCCTAACTGGTTCTCTCATTATATCTTTGGTCGGCTGTACCAGAGGCTTGATCTACAACAAGACAGCAAAGAAATGAACGAACAGCAGCAGTAGATGACTTAGTACCCGCCCCGTATTAAAGTTTTATACATTCAAGATAAAGGAATGGCTCCTGTTGGAATGTTACGGCAATACATCTGAGTTCCGTGCTCTGAAATTCAGGCAAGACCTTTCATGAAAAGGTCAGCAATCACCAACTCACACTTCAACACCAAAACCACAATTGCAGCAAACATGATATGACATTCTGCTTTCCACATCAACAGTTCCATAATGGTCAAATCCGCAATAAAATAAACTTCGAAAAAATCATGATCCAAGCTGTCAGACATTTTAATTTATTTTGTTCTTTAATTGTGATGGCACAAACTTCATGTTCAAGGATACCAAAATGAAGCATCTACAGATAAAGGTACAATAAAAAAAGGAAGAAATGAATCTTTACCTCGATATAGAAGCTTACTGTCAACTTCATTGCTAAAAGAAGAACCCAAAACATGGTATACCTATCAGGACAACAATGCTCAGTAACTGGAAAAGATGCAACACTAAAAGAAGACAATGTGAAGATGAGCTAATATGTTAACATACTTGAAGAGGGAGAATGCGCCTTCATGCATTCCTCTGCCAACAAATAATCGCGGCTGCAGATAAACATAGGATCTCAATGAAAGGAAATTGACAACCTTAACAATCTAAATAACAGCAGAAACACGAGGACGAAAGCTACCTGAGACCACCACATCATGAACGTTATGACCTTAACATTTGAACTTTCTAGGAACCTTCTCAGGAATGGGAAAAGAAATAGCATGGAGGCAAGCAAGTTTGGAGCCAAATATATCACAACAGTCAAAATGTACAAAGATGGTTGATTCTGACCATTACCAAGCCAGCTTTTTATTGTTCTTGCCAGACCAGTAGGATTCTCCCAGGTATATGCATAAGTTACAGGTAAAATCACAACCCAAGCAGCAGCTGATATTAACTTCAAGACATATCGCAGCTTCACTGCAAATGACATGCTTCTTCTTGCTTTCCAGCTAAATACAATGTCCAGGATAGCTGTTAAACACATCACAGGTTGATTTAAATTTATGAAACTCAACCTGAATGTAAGAAATATAGATTCAAATGAAGAATAAAGTGTTACTCTCCAAAAAAGCGATGCAGTTAAATATATGAACCTTCAGTGTCATGTTACAAATTCATTATTTGCCAGTCAAGAAACTGAGGAAGAGAGTGCTAAGTTACATGCCTATTAAGGCTGCCAGTATTAAGTACAGGTCCGGTCCTGAGATTTTGGGTGCCGGGGTGAAATAAAAACTGGGGCCCTCTTAGTTATAATAATGATAATGACGAAGTACTAACAAATGGTCGTATATGGAAAATACCCACATCAAACAATTTATGTATAATTGCCTAAAATTACTTCCCACTAGCATTTTAGGTGTGAGGTCAACTCATATAGATTTTTTTCAAGTGCTCGTATTTCTCTTGAGAATCTATCAATGGCTAATTTATGTGATTGAATAAACTCATCTTGTTTCCTCTTCTTACTTTCCATACTGCGATTTCGCATATTTTCTTAGATGACACTACGGTGCTAATTTTTTTTAAAAGCAATTACTCATGAGTGTCTATGTGGGCATTTTTTTAAAAGCAATTACTCATGAGTGTCTATGTGGACACTACTCACGGAGGATGTTCGTTTCATCTCTTTTCCGGTAGAGGCTGCGTACTCGTAGATGGAAGTGAACAGAATTCTTCGTTTTAAGAGACTGATGGACGTTTCGCCTTCTATACGTACTCGTAGCTCCGGTTGCCGGAATACATATACACGTTACCTCCCCCCCCCCCCCCCTCTCGGGCCAGGGCTGATTATGTAGCTGGCAAAAGCAAATAGCAGGTAGCGAAAACACAGTGAAGTAGGATCAGGGTATCTCGATGGAAAGAATACCCTGACAACATACATGTTGTTTTTTATCACAAAGAGCACTAGAAACATGAAACCTTCTAATTAGATTGTCATATCAAAGTTCTGTAACAACTACTGAGCTCCCTGGCAAAGAACATGTGACATGCATTGAAACATATGCAAACAGGACAAGGGAGAAATGATGGAGTAAGGACCAAATACCTTGACCCAACTTCAATACTGCAGCAGAAATAAATATGCTCAAAACCTGCTTAAACACTTCTGCATCAAAGATATCGCTTGGGGTGCCACCATTCCAAGCAAGTATAATCATGGCCTATATTAAAACCAAATACCATCAGAAACACAGGGAACTGAAGGGATGACAATGGTTAGCAAACTGAGAGATGGAAAGAACTGTAACAGAGTGAAAGTGCTTAAGAAAGAGCGACTAACCTGTAAGGATAGTATCAAGAAGATCCACATTCTGTCAAAACTACGGAATATGTGCCAAAATGAACGTATCTCCACAAAATTAACCTTCCCCATCCAATGAACACTACCCACAGATGTGTTCTCCTGGATCATAACCAAAAAGGTGGGTACAAATAGGATTGGAGGAAAGTATAGACATAACAACATTCATGGATCTTTATCGCAAGCTAAGCAATATAACATACAAGGTAAAAGGCATGCAAAGCAAGTAGATCACATCTAGCTCACGTGATATCACATATCAAAAGAAACATATAGCTAAAATGAGTGTATCTACCAGAAAAAAAAAAGAAAAAATAGCATGCAGCACCTGACCAGTAAATTGTATTGTCAAGCAGTTACAGGAATGAATATTGTACATAAGATGAGACAATAAAGGCTCATAAGTTACGCATTGGCAAGATAGAAGTATGGAATTATTAAGATGATCAGGAACCTACTCCATTCAGACGATTAGGATATGCATCCTTGGGAGTCTTGAAAAAATCAGCATCAGCCCTCATAGGCCATCCTAGCCGGAAACAATCTACTGACCTGACAAGCAATATAGGAATGATTTGGCTTTCTTTACAATTTGGAGCACAAAACTGGAAAGTACCAATTCAGTTCAATCATCACTTACCAAAAGTACTCATTTAGATCATCATAGTTTCTCCAATGTGAGTGTTTTGATTTTATAGTCTTGCTCCTTTCTGCTTCCTGTTAAGAAAACTGATCAGATTTCAAAATGAATGTATGGTAACATTTTACTAAATCTGCAAATGATATACCTTCTCTATGACTTTGTATATTGGAGTCACAACTTTCATCAAGAAGGCTTCTTCTTCACCACCATATGCTGGCTTAACATTTTCACCAGTCATTGGGCTCACATTTCCAGCCAACATGCCATAAAGTTCAAAAGCCATCTATTAAGATGCAAAGGAGCCTTTATCAGGATGGCCTCAGCAGGATTAAAACTTATAAACAAAGCTTTATACCAGCACATAACCCCATTGAATACACCAAAACATTAAATGTTTTAACATATGCAGCTAGATTATTGCTGTTGTTATTTTCTAATCTGAAGAATAATATATGAAAGTAAATCCAGAATAAAAGAACACATCTTACATGATGGTAGATGTAACAAAGACATTCTGGCATGAATCTCAAATTAGCGGCCTCGCCCCAAATCAGCAGGTAGAGACCCATATAAAGAAGCTTACGCTGCTGTACTTCCTGTTGGATAGTTGGCAACCTGGCAATCATTTAGCTACTTTTAGAGAAGCAGTAAGTGATGCAATAACCCTTTCAAGCGGGAGCAACTTTACTGATGAAATGTTGCGACAGTCAACAAATTAAAAGAATTTAAAAGCAAACAAATGCAACCATAGCGATAAGAAAATCAGTTCTAGCGATTCCTATACATTTCATAATTGCTGGGAGCCTACCATAAACTGCTTTTGCGGCCAAGGTACTTGCACCACTTCTTATAATTCTTAAATAGCTTCTTCATTACAGCATCCAGAGCTTGGTCATCTAACTGAAAATGGAACATCATCATATCATTAGTATGAAAATGGGGGATAGCCCAAACAAAGGGTCTTTTTGTTCCACCCAGAGCTTCAAACAGGGTGGGAAAGGGGGTTAAATGTTCACCTTTGGCTGTTGGTCAGCTTTTGGTATTTTCCTTATGTGCACATTTGCAAGCAACAGTACCAGATGTTCCCTTTGGTTGGACACATTATCTTTCTGAGAAGAGAGTCTTGCAGTTAGACGGAGCATATTTTCAAAGCAATGTACACCACAGCAAAATGATTGTCACATACAAATAATTGTCCCTATCGCTCAAATACCTGAAACCCAAACATTGCCTGGAGCCAGTCAAGAAGGTCCTTGCCGGTGGTCTTCTCATCAGGCTTCTTCTCATGATCCTTTGGCCATGGCAGGCCTCTAATATTTCGGAGAGTGTAAACAGCTGCTTGAATCTACATAATCATGAGGAACACGAAATTTATAAATAGCTTACTTGCTAGAGGTGTAATTTCAACTATATGATAGTATTTTCCAATCCAATGAGGAAAAGAAAGATGGATGAAAACCTCTGGGTAACGCATAATAGCTTGACCGGTACTCTCAGGATCAAGAGGAAGAATATTGTAAGGAACATAGAGCTTTTTCTTCTCCTCAACTTTGTTGTGTGTATCCAAAATCTGTGTAGCACAAGTTACAAGCACAAAAGATGCATGGTAAAGTTATATCGCAATGCATATGATGGGCAACTAAGAGTCCAGTGTGACACATTGCTAGAAATGATTTGCGTACCGCTTGATCGACTTCAACAGACTGTGAGACGTTAACGGCTTTCAGGACCTCAAACAAGACAGCAGCTGTTTGGTATGCTTTAGTGAGCAGGGCACTGAAGAAAATAGAAAAGAGAAGGCAGAGTGTCAAGGAAGGAGCGGCAACGAGTCAGCGGCATGACCGCAGGTAGCATAGCAGTAAATCGAATGCCTGACCGATCAGCCTTGTCAGCGGCGTTTTGAAGTGCTTGGATGTACTTCTTGTAGTATTCACGGTAGAAACGCTGCATCTCTCTGGCATCGCTCTGGTGCACCCTTCCCTTCAATGTGGGATCGTTCTCCTACAGAATTCATTTCATGGATTGTCTTGTCTGTCACATATAATTATGTAAAAGTCGTGCAAAGTTTGAGCATCTTGTATTGTATCTAAGAGTAAAGATTGACTAGTGAAAAGTAGCGGCCATGGATAGCAAGTGATGAGATAGATGCCGTACAAGCAAGGCTAGAAGAAGGAAGTGGTGTGCCTGTGTGGGATGTAAAGAGGAAGAAAGAGTGTGTTTAGTATAGTATAGTAAAGTATAGGATATAGTACCCTCTCAAGCCTTTGGAGAAGTGCTGTCTTGAACTGTCGAACACCACGACCACTTGAAGTAGGGTCGAGGCGGTGCGCCTTCTCGAAGGCGTAGAAGCGGCCTGCGTACATGAGATGGATGAGAGAAGTGAGCATAAAGGAATGGAATGAGAATGGATGGGGACTGCTTACAGAGGTATGCGACGCGCGGGTTGGTCGCCTCGACCTCGTTGGCGACACGGAGGATGGGCGCGATCTCGACGAGCGAGGAGGGGACGACCTCGCTGTCGAAGATGGACTCGCCGAGGTTGCCGACGGTCTGCGTGCGCAGGAGGCGCCTCCCGGAGGAGGGCGGGGCGGCTGGAGACGGCGAGGGCGAGGACGAGGACATGTCCGCCCTTCGCCCCGGCGCCGCCATCCCGACGGGGGTGGTTGTTCAGATCAGGTGGCCGTCCTCAAGGGCGGGATCTCTGCAATGCAACACCACAGACCAAAATCGAAAGGGAAAAAAAAAGGAAGATAAGCGGAATGAAATGCGGTGCGCGGAGAGAGCAGCAAGCAGGGACGGCGGCGAGCTTGCTTGCCTTGGGGGAAGGGGAAGCGGAAGCGGAAGGGAACCCTAGATTTGGCGGCGCAGTGGCCGTGGCAGTGGTGCGGTGCGAGTGGAGCACAGCTCTTGCGAGAGGAAAGAGGAACGGGCGAGGGGAGCAAAGGTTTTGCTGGGGGTTTTCAAACTTTCGGATGCGGCGGAGGAATCTTCTTGGGCCTGGGATTGCAGGGGTTTTACGGCTGTGCCACTGGACTGGCCGTGATCAGGTCCAGGCGGCGAGGCTACGTGACAAGAGCCACGTGGGCCCAGCCCAACGCAGCGCAGGCTCGTCGTTTCGAACAGGCACCCATGCATACCACTCACTCGATCTGCTGTGCTGAGTAAGGGCCTTTATTTTACATTTTTGCAAAATTTCAGTGTAGCAAAGGAATCTTACTAATTTGAAGTACTAAATGAAGTCTATTTGCAAAACTTTTTGCATGGATGGGTTGTAAATCACGAGACGAATCTAATGATGCTAATTAATCCATGATTAAGCAATAATTAGTGGATGGTTACTGTAGCATCACTGTTGCAAAACATGGATTAAGTAGGCTCATTAGATTCGTCTCGCGATTTACAACCCATCCATGCAAAAAATTTTATAAATAGACTTCATTTAATACTTCAAATTAGTAAGATTCTTTTAGCATCTTTGCGTTTACAGCTTTTTTGCGTTTTTGCGGATGGAACAGACCCTAAGGAAAGAAAAGAAAAAAAGCTTTAGCTGCCGGCCAAACTGCATGCGTCCTCTACCTTGCTTTACACGCACACCAACCCAACCATAGATAGATAGGCTACTGCGCTGCACAGGGAAGGGGAAAGTGTTCATATCCATCGACTCTAGTCGCCAACCAAGGAACTGGGCCGCCGTCTATAAAACAAATTGGCCCCGACGCAAATTAGACCGCACCATCCGGAAGATGGATGGATAAGACATTCATGTTTAAAGCCCACTAAAACCTAGGACCTCATCTTCTTCCTCCCGCCCTTCACTCCCCCACGCGACGCCGTCCTCCGCCTCGCCCTCCCTCCTCCTCCTCCGCCTCGCCCTCCCTCCTCCTCCCCCTTCGCCGTTCGCCACCGCCGCCGAAGACGACGCTGCCGTCTCGACCGCACCAAGGCGCGCGCCCTCCCTCCCTCCTCCTCCTCCTCCCCTCCGTCGTTCACCCCCGCCACCGCCGCTGAAGACGACGCCACCGTCTCGCCGCCGGAGACGACGCCGCCGACGCTCCCGCACCAAGTCACCGCCGACGCTCGCCCCGCCCCTGCACAGCCCAATCGGGGGTCCCTCGCCACCCCCACCGCCGTCACACCCGCCACCACCGTCGGGCCAACCGGCCACCCCCAAGCTCCTTCTATGGCCGCGTACACCGGAGAGCTCTCGGGCCCCAACCCCGAATCCTAACCCTAACACCTCAACGGTGGCAGAGGCCGCCGGCGATGCTCAGCGGAGGAAGGACCCCGGCGAGAGGAGAGGAGGAAGAAGGAGATCGTGCGGCCCATGGAAGCCGCACGAATCTCAAACATCGGAAGGTGGATGGACTTTTCATCTTTTGAAAAATGCATAGGATTGGTGGTATTAGACTACGTTCCATATATCCATGGCCCAAAAAGTGATGCTCCCCAGTCCACTGCCAAGCGAAGCAAAGGTCGGCCCAATTCTTTCAACTCAAAAAAAAATTGGCTGTGTTGTTTTGAGTGCACTCAAAACAAGATAGCAACATCCACTCCTGGATAGGCTTTGCATGCCTCAACTCCTGGAATATTCCACTCTGCCTTCTCAACAACTAGTACGGTTTGGCTGGCTGGCTGCTGCTCAAACAAAGTCCCTCAACTCCTGGAATACTCCATCGTTCAACGCTACTAGTATAGTACCTTCTCTTTTATTTCCCTAGTATATATAGAGCAGAAAAAGGAAAGTGGACCTGCCAATTAGATAGCCTTTAATTTACCCTCGAGCACTAGGGAGGCCTAACCAGGACCATGTTTAAGATAAGAGTAAAATACACCGTCGGATCTTAAATTTAGCTAAACTTAGCTCGACGTGTCATTCAAATTTTTAAAATGCACATTCAGATCCTTATACTCGCTAATCATATCACGTGAGATCCAAATCACAATTGGTTAAGCTAAATCAAAGGTTATATATTTTATTTAAATGCAAAACTATAAACATGCAAAAAATCATAACAAATTTACTTTAAAAATATATTCAAATACAAAAGATATATATAAAAAATTTGTAGGAAAATAAGCTCATATGACAAAATTTGTAAAACAACATAAAATAAAAATAATAAATTTTGGAGGAAATATTTGGAAAAAAATAAAAGAGTTGAGCAAAAAATTTAAAAATAAAATTTGAACACACATGTAAGCTCCACATCAGCATAAATATTTCCACTTTATAACTTAAAATGGTAATTTGGACTTTACATGACACAATTAGTAAGTAAGTTTGTGGATCTGAATGTATATTTTGAAAATTTAGGGATCTAGATGACACCACGGACCAAGTTTAAGGATCAGCGTACATTTTACTCTTCAGATAAACTTGATTGTTACGCAGGTTTCTGAATAAATAGTGTTTTCCTTCGGACCATATAGTATAATTTATTAAACAAATACCACTCTAGCTTTATCTTAAGTCAATCATCGCTACCTCTAATCAAGTTTATCAAAAAAAATATAATAATATATATTAATACCAAATAAATGCATGCTTCTTCTTTTTCTTTTTGTGTGTGTGTGTGAACTCTTGACAAGAGATCCTAGCTAGCTAGCTATGCGGGCCAATGAAAGAAAACCAGGACAGGAGTCGCGACCCTGTTTCGCATAAGATGGAGGAAACCGTGGGACGACTGGATGGAGTAGACAGATGCATGTTGCTGTCTAGGAGCGGACCCGGCCTTTTGGTTTTGGTCCCCTAGCCTATTGTTGCAACTTTTGTGGGGGAGAAAAAAAGGTCTTGTCGAGGATAAGGGCATCTACTATGCTATACTATACATATCTGCAAAATTTAAAGGTCCATCCATGCCTCTGCTCTGCTGTGGCGGCCGCCGGGGTCGATGGAGCACTCAACAACTATATCGATCGATGGCCTTGCGGCGGTTGCAGTTGGCTTGTTGCAACTTGCATCATCACCCTTACTTTTCCCTTGTTTGGGATGGATGTGGCCTTGGTTAGACGGATCACATGATCCGCCCGGCCTAAAAGGCATAGTAGTATAGCTCTGATGATGATAGATGTGTCATGAAATATCTATCAATCCAATCCGTGATGGATCCTGAATGATCGATCCATTCATTCCTTTATTAGTAGGATCGGCATGCATCGCTCGTAAAGCAGGTAGCAGCAGATGGATCTATCATAGATAGATACTCCAATTTGGCAGCGAGCGCATGCGATGCAATCTGCTGAAACCGGCCGGCCGTACCAAAGCATGCAAGATTCAGACGGCGGTTTGATGGATCAGATCAGAGCGATGAGCACCAGCTAGTACTACATGTACACTCAGTCAGTCAGTGGGTGAGTCTTGTTGCAGGTAGGAGGGAGTAGTCAAAACCAGACGGCGGCGGCAGCTCAGATCGTCCTAGCACGCCGCCGGCCGGATTGGGGAGCGAGGATTCAGTGGAAGCAGCTGCCGCTGCTGATGCTTCCACGCCAGCTAACTTTTTAGCCGTTCAGAAAGCTAAACAAGTGCAAGTTTTATAGAGGTTTCATGCGGGAAAAAAAAAAATTCTCCGCGACCGGTCAGTCTGTCAGCCAGCCCGTCAGTGTGAGCGGCCACTTTTAGTACCTTAGCTGATCGACAGAGACGAAGAAAGCAATGCGAATGCGAGCGTGAGGTGACACACACTAGGGGCCTGTTTAGATGCATCCAAATGTTATAAACTTTACACTCTCTCTCCATCACATCAATTTTGGAAACACATGCATGGAGCAGTAAATATATGTAAAAAAAATAACTAATTGCACAGTTTAATTGTACATCACGAGACGAATCTTTTGAGCCTAATTAGTCCATAATTAGATAAAATTTGTCAAATACAAACGAAAGTGCTACAGTGTCACTATTGCAAATTTTTTGCAATCTAAACGCACCCTAGAGCATGCAACGTGGAATAATACTATTCAGCTAGCCTACCACTAACTATAATCAGCAGGCAGGGAGGCAGGCACGGTAGCTGGTCTCCTGCACTGCACTGCATCACGATTGATAGATACTATGCGGCAGCGTTCAGGCAACAAAGCTTTACAAGTGCACATTCCTAATCCCTCCCTCCTTTCCAAATCCCTCCGTTCCAAATTATTAGTAGTTTTATTTTTTCTATATTTATTATGCATCTACTAGATGTACAGTAAAAGTTATGAACCTGGAAAAATCAAAACGACTATGAGGGAGTAAAGATAAATGATGATATATTTTTTTTCAGCACGCGTCGACGTTTTGTTAGTTGATCACCGTACGAACGCTTATGTTATTGTTATTATTCATTCACAAGCCATCTTTATTTGATGGAATAATGCAAGATATATAATTAAGTTTCATTTGGCGCCAAACCTCAGCAGTGGCCATGCACTTTAATTTCTACGCTACTACTTACCACTAGTAAGTAACAGCTAAAATAAGGTACCCTTTCCACGTAGCATCAGACAAAGGGAAAATATCCTTACCTGTAAAAGTACTAGTACAATACTACTGCTACTGTACTAGTTATATATTATATTGTAAAGAAAAAGAAACAAAGTGGGTGTGATGACTGATGAGTGGCAGGCAAGCTCTAGCTCCCTGCCCTGTGGCGCCACGAGTAGCTCAAGATGGCACCGATCCGTTCGTTGGCTTTCACTCACTACTCCTGGGTGGGCCCACGAGTGCCGAGTCATCTATAAAGAGTCAGCCGCTTGCTGCCATTCGCAAGCACGAGTCAGGCAGAGACCAAGAGCATCGCAGCTCCCAGGTCCAAGGCATCTATCTATCTCAAACAGTCATCTATCATCCTCTAGCAGCAGCAGCAGCATGGCGAGGCTCCTCCACGCGGCCGCCACCGAGCAGCCGCCGCCCGATCAGCAGCCGGTGGTGTCGGTGGACTCGGACATGGTGGTCATCCTGGCCTCCTTCCTCTGCGCGCTCGTCTGCGTCCTCGGCCTCGCCCTCATCTCCCGCTGCGCCTGCCGACTCCGCCGCGGACGCCACGCCTCCAGCGACGATAATGAGCAGCAGGCTCCGGCGCCCCCCAAGGGGCTCAAGAAGAAGGCCATCGACGCGCTGCCCACCGTCCCCTTCGCCGCGCCGCCGTGCTCCGCCTCCGCCTCCGCCTCCGAGTGCGCCATCTGCCTGGCCGAGTTCGCCGAGGGCGACGCGCTGCGCGTGCTCCCGCGCTGCGCCCACGCCTTCCACGTCGCCTGCGTCGACGCCTGGCTGCGGACGCGCGCAACCTGCCCATCCTGCCGCGCCACAATCGTCTCCGCCCAGCAGGAGGCGCCGGTCGTCGCACCGGCGGCCGCCTGCGGGAGGTGCGGCCAACAGGTGCCCCGGGGACGTCCTGCAGGTGGTGGGGATGGACACACCTTCCTGCCTTGACCGTCGCTCGCTAGCTCGTCTGATGCACGACCTCCCTAACCAGCCAGCCAGCCAGCCATTCTTGGATCGATCGATCGATAGATGTAAAGTCGTCCTTCGTGCTCAGCTTGTCGATGAAATCTGTAGCTAGAAAAAAGTAAGTGTTGTCTGATCGATCGCGTACATTTGTACAGAGGAAGTAGCTAGTTAAGGGGCTGTTGGATCGAATTGTGAAACTAACTGCTCCGACTTCGATGCTTGCGTACGTTTTGTTTGGGGGGGGGGGGGGGGGGGGTCGGGTCTGAAACCGGCTTTTGTTTCTTCAGTCAAGGCATCAATCAATCAAGTGCTGAAAGGAATGAAGCAATTATTCACTAGCAAGCAAGGAAGGAAGGAATACCAATTCGGCGCAAGTACACATCAGCTTATTAGCTTTTCCGCCGCCGATGGAACAGACATTGGAATGCCACCTTTCTTCTGCTTTATTTCCTCGATAGATTCTTATTCTCGCAGGCAGTCGCAGCAACAGGTAGCATTGGTCTCTTTCTTCTGAGCCAGCTTGTTAAGCCAAATGACACTAGGAAGTGTTTGGACTCCTCTGATACAAATAGTGAAACAAGATAACCGCTGGATTGAGCATCATCTCGATGAAGAATTGAATGGGAATCTCTCATGCATCTCAGTGTCTTGTTTTCTGCTTTCCCTTCCATTTCTGCAAAAGCTAGCAGTGATACCAGGCTATGATTGAATCTCCTCAGCTTGTTGGCAATAGGTCTTTCAAAAAAAAAAAGGTTGTTAGCAATCCACTTTGCCTCAATATAATACGATTCAGAGTCTGTCCATGTCTTCTCTGTTAGGTTCGGACTAGCCAAAACGAAACAGAAAGTATAAAAAGGTTCAAGCTCAACGAGATAACCTTACGGTGATATAGTGGAAATGAGAACAAGCTAGATGAGTAAGAGAGCAAATGGGCTAAAATTTCTCTCCTCCAAGTTCTAAGGCTTTATTTATAGGGAAGAGGAGACGGTTGTTTATATTTATTCTATTAGTGGAATCAGATATTATAAGAAGGTCCCTAAAATTAACAAAGAGATCCCTAAAACTTATAAACAGGTCCCTGACGCTGCAACTAAGTCCCTAAATCTCACAAACAAGCCCTTGGACCCCCTAACTTGGCCTCTTTTATACACAACGGGTCCCTAACCTTAGGTGATGGCCTAAGGCGCACCCCAACAATAGCCCCTCAGCTATTCGGTCTCGGCTGGCACAACGAGACCGAGTAGCTGATCCTGCTAAAAGAGGCATATCTACAATCCGACCCCCGGCTGCAAGGAATGTCCTTTGCAACCCTTACATATGTGCCTCGCTAAAAACTCCATCCCAAAAACCCAGTGGAAAAAAGAGTATGGAGAAAAGAGCACGCACATATTTTGATTTACACAAGAGCCAGTTTTAGACCCTACAGAGCTTTGATTTCGAGAGCCGCTTCGCTCTTGAGCTTCGATCAGCGAGTGGCTTCTCTTCTAAGCTTCGTATAGAACTCCATCATCCGAGATGAACTGGTCCTCCTATACACCCCACAATAGACCCTGCTCCAAGAGCGAACGTAGTTGGAGTAGCCGTGGTCGAAGGTTGCCGCTACATCTTCAAGTCTTCTCTCACGAACATCGGACAAGACTTCATCATCTGAGATAAACTGGTCCTCCAGTACATCCCCAGCCCCTCTTGACTGGTGCTTGTGAGATAAGCTTCGCATGTAGTTGAAGTGGTCGACGTAGATGGCGTAGAGGTTGAAGTAGCGGTCGGAGGTTATGCCATTGTCAAGGACTCGAGCCACTGAAGTTGACAGCGAGCCAGCGAGCTCTCGAGCCGAAGTGGCGATGGAGGCGAGGTTGATGGCAATGTCCAAGGTCGTGACGATGAAGTCGAAGGTGACAACGAGCCCTTGAAGCTGAAGTGATGATTGAGGCAAAGGTTGTGGTGAAGGTCGAAACCTCGACTTGAATTAGCGGCGACAATGAAGTTGACGACTGTGTCAAAGATCACCGGCGAACCCCTCGAGCCGATGTAGCGGTGAGGGGAAGTTGAGGGCGAAGCCAAAGGTCCCAGCAAGCCTTCGAGCTGAAGTCGGAGGCGATGCCAAAGGTCCCCACGAGCCCCTCGAGCAGAAGTTGGAGGCGATGCCGATGGTCCCGACGAGCTCCTCGAGCCAAAGTCGGAAGCAATGCTGAAGGTCCCGGTGAGCCCCTCCAGCCGATGTAGCGGCGGAGGCGAGGTCGCTGACGATGTTGATGGTGACGGCGAGCCCCTCGAGCCGACGTAGCAGCAAGGGCGAAACTTTGAGCGCCAATCTTTGTCGAATCTTCAACTTAAGTGAAGTTGATTCAAAGATTTGTACCTGAAAGAGGTGATATGTTTGCAATGGGTGTAGAATGGTACGACGACCATTTCTTGATGTTATCCATAAACACAAGTGCTTTTTGCACTTTTCTTCTTCTTGGCCAAAGGTGTTTTGGCTTCGTATCCCTTAGGATCGATACCCCCTTGGTCTTTTGTGCTTATTGCTTTTTTCTTTTTCTTAGCCGAAGGTGTTTTGGCTTCGCTTCCTTAGGATTGATAGCCCCTTGACTTTCTTTTGAGGTCATGAGCCTCATAGCTCCTCGGAGCTATTCTTTTTTTGCCATGCATGATGATGTGTTCATGCAATGAGATAATTTGATGTATACTTTTGATGCATATGAATGGAGATGGATGCATTTGCAAAGATATGGCAAGGTTTGCCAATTCCAAATCCTTGAAGCTGGTAAGGACCGAAGGTCAAAACAATGCTCTTGAATACCAGAGTGGATGAATTGCCATTGTTAAGGTGGAATCCAACTGTTGATGAATATCATTATAATGAAACTCAATGACTGATGAACACCAAAAGAAACCAATCCAATAGCCAGTAAGAGCTAGAGGTCAATAAAAGATATCTCTTGATGAGAACCTGTATACTGTGAAAACTAATGTATCAATCACTTAGGTCTAGGATAAAAACCAATATTCATGCTAATGTATCAATCACCGGATGCTATACGGTGCTGAATGTTGGCCTACAAAAAGGCGACATGTCCAGCAACTGAGTGTAGCGGAGATGCGTATGCTGCGTTGGTTCTGCGGCCATACAAGAAGGGATAGAGTCCGGAACGAAGAGATTCGAGATAGGGTAGGGGTGGCACCTATCGAGGAGAAGGTGATTCAACATCGGTTGAGATGGTTTGGACATGTACAACGGAGGCCTCCCGAGGCACCGGTGCGTAGTGGAGTTTTAAAGCGGGGCGATAATGTAAAGAGAGGTAGAGATATACCTAGACTAACTTGGAACGAGACGGTTAAGAGAGACCTTAAGGAGCGGAATATCGCTAAGGAATTAGCTATGGATATGAGCGCTTGGAGATTAGCAATTAACGTAGCTGAATCGTGACCTTTGTTACCTTTTGTTTAACCCCTAACTCTTCCTTTGGCTTGTGCCCTTTTTGTGTTTCTTATTCTTATTTTTTGTGGGTCTCATCTCTAGCCTACCCCAACTTGCTTGGGACAAAAGGCTAAGTTGTTGTTTTTGTAATAAATACGAAGGTGTCGGTATTTTTTCCGTCGGCCTACCTAGGGATACCCTAAGGTAAGTGATTATTTGGTGAGGGATCGCCGGATCTGGAACTTGAAGGTGAACTAAGTAAAGAAGACACAAATTTAGATAGGTTCGGACCGCTAGAGTAGCGTAATACCCTACGTCCTGTTTTGGGGTGTTGTATATTGCACCCTGCGCTTGGGTGTTGAGTTGCCTGTTGGCTGCTCTCTGTTGGTTCTCTGGCTATTTAGGTATCCCTACCCTCCTTTATATATTCTAAGGGACGGCGTTCCTACTAGAATTACAAGGTAGGTATCCTAGTAGAATTATAAGATATGAGTCCTGATAGGATTACAGTGGAATCCTAGTAAGAATCAGACTTCTTTTTTCTCACGGGTAGCTTCCTTGCGGTACCCAGGAGATCTATCCCTGACAAGCCCCCGAGCTCTTCATAGCCGAGTACTGCAGGCATTTCGAGTACTTCTGAAGTAGTCTTCAGCTTCTTCTGAAACTCCATCTTGAAGATCTTCTTCGAGTACTTACTTGGTTGCATCGAGGCTATAAGGTGCTCATGCCCCGAATAGCTTCCTCGTCGAGTGGTGCTTGTTTGGGGGGTGTGCCACCTGAAATCGGGCTTGAAGTCTTCTTTTGTATGGGGTGTGATGGAAAATTGCACTCTATATGGAGTAGCCCCCAAGCCAAGCTGAGGGTCAAATTAGTCTTGAATCTTCTTTTCTTATCCTTCGAGTATATTTGAAAAATAAATAGTCGAAGACACATATCCTGCAACCCCCGAGCCTTTAATCCGAAACCCTTAGTTCGGAAAAAGGATCCAAGAATCGTGGCATTGGTGTTACTTTGAAATCCTGAGAAAAACTCTTCGCCTTCTGCACAGTAAAATTGAGACTCCCACTGGTTTATTTAACCGCGCGGTGACTTATGGTTTATTCTGCACTCTCAATCTTCATATAAGTCGTCTTCGAGTAGTTTTGCGGCGTCGAGCCCCCGAGCTTACGAGCCAGGAGAGCCGAAGGAGCCATGTCGAGTAGTGTGCATCGCCAGCCCCCGAGCCTGGGAAGTAGCGGAACTGTGATGGCACGCCGTGCTGCCTGGAGGGTTGTTGCCGAAGCTTGATCTGAAAAAAGATAATGCATACATTATATAGCATAATGCGAAGATATCGAGTAGTACTCAGTAATAATGTGAAGACACCAAAATTTATCCGGTGTAAAAATTGCTGTGTCGAGCTCTTTTTTAAGCCATTTAAATCTCACGAGTAGTCCAACATTTACGTTCACCCGGTCCCAGTTTAGCCTTCGCCCATAGCATGTACAAGTCGCTTAGGTCTCTAGCCTTCGCTCATACAGGACGGGTCGCTGAGGTCATGACTGGAGACTCGAGGTTTCACGGATTAAGGCATTTGCTACTCGAGTAGATTAGCGACCGTTAAGAGGAGACAACAAGCAAAAAGTAGTCGTCATGCGACAAAGAGGATGCGCGGTGCTCAAAAGTAGTCGACATTGCGACAGAATGAATGCGCGTTGCACAAAAAGTAGTCGACAAAGTGTAGTTCTGGAGGGTTTCAATGCCCATCGAGAGTCGTATATGTATAAGTAGTCGGCGAAGTGTAGCTCTGGAGGGTTTCATGCCCATCGAGAGATGTACACGGATAAGTAGTCAGTGAAGTGTAGCTCTGGAGGGTTTCAATGCCCGTTGAGAGACGTACACAAATAGGTAGTCGATCATGGTGTAGCACCCGAGGATTTCATGCCCGTCGACAGGCGTACCAAAAAGGTAGCCGATCTTGTGAAGAACAAGTCGGAAAAGGTATAAGTCACTTAGCTTGATTCGTGGACGAATGTCGACGAAGCCGTGGAGCTCGTTGATGGAGCTGCAACGGTTTGTTGATGAAGCTCAACTGATCAGAGTCGATTCCGACTAGTTTTCAAGTCGAGACGAGTAGTTGATGTAGTCGTTGCTGTGAGGCTCGCCCTCGACTAGTTTCTAGTCGAGACGAGTAGTCGAAGTAGTCGTTGGCGGGCCGCCAACCGTCCTCGCGAAGTTGAAGTGAATGCCGGCAGACCGCCGTGCCTTCTCGCGAAGTCAAAGTAGTCGCTGGCGGGCCGCCGAGCCTCCTCGCGAAGTCGAAGTAGTCGAACTCGTCGCTGCTGCGCGCGGACATTACGGCACAGGCCGAAGTTGAACCGGGTCATCGAGGTCGGCGGCCGTGATGCATCGACATTGCAGCGCGAGGTGAAGTCGAGCCGAGTAGTCGAGGTCGATGTAGCCGTTCGCTGAAGGATCCGATCTCGAATTCGATGAATCGATCCGCTGATGCATATGTACGAAGTAGCAATCCGCCACCTTGAGTGGATTGACGTTGATGAAGAGATCCTTCAAATTCGCCCAATGATCGCGACGATTGGCCCTACGGTTGGCGCCAGCTGTCGGTGTTTTTACCGTCGGCCTACTTAGGGATACCCTAAGGTCGGTGATTATTTGGTGAGGGATCGCCGGATCTGGAACTTTAAGGTGAACGCAAGGACACAAGACACAAATTTAGATAGGTACGGGCCGCTAGAGTAGCATAATACCCTACGTCCTGTTTTAGGATGTTGTATATTGCGCCCTGCGCTTGGGTGTTGAGTTGCCTGTTTGCTGCTCTCTATTGGTTCTCTGCCTATCTAGGTATCCCTGCCCTCCTTTATATATCGTAGGGGATGGGGTTCCTACTAGAATTATAAGGTAGGAGTCCTAGTAGGATTACAGGGTATGAGTCTTAAAAGGATTATAGTGGAATCCTAGTAAGAATCAGACTTCTTTTTCCTCACGGGTAGCTTCCTTGCAGTACCTAGGGGATCTATCCCTGACAGAAGGTCTCGCATAAAGGGGTTAGCCTAAGGCGTAGAAGGAGTGCTTACCTTGAAGTGAAGGAAAATTTCATTATATAAGAAATTATAACTTTTAAAAACAGCGCCTCTTGCTGAGTGTTTTAGATGAAATCTAGATTGGAGGTCATAAGGTGTTTTGGCTTCAAGACCATTAGGTCTGGAAGCCCCTTGCCATTCAAGTGCTTATTGCACCTTTAGATAAGTATGCAAAGTTTGCGAGGCATGCGAACTTTGCTAACTTATACAATTGGAGCATTCAAGATGCGGTGGTTGGTATTTGCAACTCTTCGTTAGATAAGCTGAAACACTTAGATAAAAGCAGTTAAGCATCGCAAGGTAGATAAGCATCTCTAGGTGTGGTACCTTCGGGATATTTTGCTTGGAGATCTGTAGCGCATTCTTTGCTTGTAGAGGTTCTTAGCTTGCTGAAATAGTGATATAAGGTTAGTGAAGAATGCTTGTAAATGATTTGGTCCCTTAAGAAGCTTCTAACCTCAATTTCTGAAATATATTCTTTGCTTCTGAAGGTTGCTTGTTTGGAGAGAACATGATCTAAGATGAGCAACAATCGCCCTATAAATGACTTGGTCCCTCGAGGACCTTCGAACTTTAATTTTTGAAATATATAATTTTCTTCTGAAAGTTCTTTGCTTTAAGAGAGCCCGCATCCATGACTTAAGAAAGCCAATTAAGTCAGGAATTTTCATCCCAACCTTCTCTAGAGGTTAATAAAAGCCATAACCTTCTCTCATGGTTAATAGAGATTTGAAAACCAATATGGTGATAACCTTCATCCTAATCTTCTTCAAAAGCTCTGACCTTCTCTAGGTCAATGAAGGTAGAAAACCAATAAAATCATAATCTTCTTCAAAAACTCTGACCTTCTCTAAGTCAATGAAGGTAGAAAACCAATAAAATCATAACCTTCTTTAAAAAGCCAAATATGATAACTCCGCATTTTTGGAAGAGAAATTATCCTCAAGAGAGAGGTTAGTGAGTTAATTTCACTATGTAGAACAAACTTAGTTGGAGAACTATAGGCTTAGAGAACTTAAAACATGCAAATACAATAACAGATAAATAATAAGCGAAGTTCTTTAAAGGATACATCCTGCAAATATAGAGGTTAGTGAGAAAAAATTTCAATAAATAAGATGAATATGGACTTTTAATAATTATCTTGTAAGCAAAGTAGAAAACCAATGAGTCCAAAATCTTGTCATGACCTTCTCAACGAATCATGACTCTCTTCTTTTTTAAATCATCATTAGTGATAAAAGAGTCAGCAAGCCAATGACCTTCGTCATGACACCTGAAAATTATAACCTTCTCCGGAGGTTAATAATACCAGGAAGGCAATTACCTCCGTAGCTAGTATTGCTCGACTCCGAGTGGCGAAATAAGCTTCGATGGTGAATTGCCACTAGCTTAATATATAAATAAATGTTACGTTGCTTCTTCACTCGAAGGTGGCAAGATTGTGGGCCTTGGGTGCCTGTATTCTTGCCTTGCTTTTGCTTTTACTTTTGCTTTTGTGGCCGTGGCTTCTTGCATGGCTTCGAAGTGAATGATCGAAGGTTGCAATGAAAAGCTTGTGGCCTGCCTCGAGCAAGGTGACGAGCAGCTGGCCTGCCTCGTTTGAAGGTGGCAATGCGAAGGTGCAGCAGCTTTGCTTGTACCTACTTTCTTTTACCGAAGGTTCTTGACTTCTTGTGAGAGGAGCAAAACGACAAGCGATGGTTCTTGCTCTGCGTATGTTGAGATGAGCATTGGTCACTCATGAAAAAGATGGTCGTGCCTCCTCGCGACCTCGCATCCTCGGCGAACCACTTGGGCCGAAGCTGCTGGGCTCTGGTTGTTGCTGTCGGGTGACACATGCGGGAAGCTTTGGTTTGATATGGTGATGGGCAGATGGCCAGGTAAATAATCTCATTCCGCAGTATCGATTGGTTGGAACATGGCAACACGAAGGTGCTGGTTGCTCATAAGTATTGTGATGCTCAGTGCTGTAAGCTTCGATCTCATTTTTCTTGGTGGTGTCATGGAATTTTTCTTTTGTGCGAAAACTACGTTGAGCTATTATTGCCCAACAGCTTCAGTGCCGAGCATGCGTTGGTGCCGGACCATCGGAGCAGCTCCTTGCTGCATGCGGCTTCGCCGCCCGGGCGAAGGTGATGAGCGAGGCTGCCTCTTGTTGCTGCGTCGCCTGACAGCTAGTCTCGGTGTCGTCCGGAGGTGGATGCATGCACTCGGAGATGATTACAATAGCTTCATGTCTTGGACCACTGCTTCTATGAACTTTTGTGCTTTGCATTCTTTTGCAAGAACAACGGAGGTGACAAGATTTAAGTATTCTGTATGGAGATGTGGAGCATAACCTTTGATTGGTGTTTAGACTGCACTAGGCTGCACCTTCTGGTGCTGTGTGCTACTAGGCATCACTGAGGAAATGTGTGCTATTGAGCGGAGGTGAGGCAAAGAGGGCGTCGAAGGTGCCAGCGGCAGCTTCGATCCGCTCGGCGTGCGGAGATATCGAAGTTATGAGGTGATGGCATCGCTACTGGCAGCTTCCGTGCCATGCGAAGGTGTCTAGCGCTGCATCGGAGCCTAATGGAGATGGTGCTTCTTGAACGGCAGCTCAGTGTGTGGAACGATGGATCGAGGGTGAAAGATGGGGCTGGTGGTGTTCACGGTTGAAGGTGCAGCTGCTAGCCTTGTCTTTGCTTCCTGGTGAGGTGACGGTTGAGCTTCGAACGGACTAGGTGGCTTTCATTGACTAAAACATTGGCAACGGTGCTACTAGCTGCAATGCGGAGGTGTGGTGGTAGCTTCTTTTTTGCTTGATGGATGAGCTTCTTGAGCATATTATTTTTACTGATTTTCCATGGCTGCGAAAAAGATCAAAGCAGTTTGCGCCGTTTGGCGAAGATGACGTACGAGATGCTATTTGCGAAGGTGACGAGGCAGCCGATCGTCACTTTCGAATAATGCAGGCAGCCGAGGCAAAAGAACCTCGTCACCGTCGAGTGAGAACCTTCGTCGGCCCGTTGGGAATGAGCACATGAACCAGGCTGTCCTAGCATCACCAAAGGAGCACGTCACCTCTGAATCACTCCCTAAGCAGCGATCAGATGGACGATCGTAGGTGATGACAGAAAGTCCGTTTCCTCCATTCTTACTTAGAAGCTTCGAATGAGAAACCAACCAGGTTAGCTAAAAATGACTAATGGAAATAACTAAAAGCTATTCCGTTTGCCTGGTCGAAGGTGACGCTGGGCCGAGAGCATCATTGTGAGGTGCTAGTGGACCTTCATCGCCACTGCACAAAACACCTCAATTTCGTCGGCCTACAGCGAGCCGACGAAAACAACTAAACTAGTTTGTCGGTTTACCCAAGCCAACGAAATTAAACTTATTTTCGTCGGCCTGGTCAGGGCCGACGAAACAAAGGTTATATTTTCATCGGCTGAGGAGCCGACGAAAATAAGTTCGTCGGCCTCATTTGATTCGACGAAAATACATTTGATTCGACGAAAATACAGTTGCCCTAAATAGCGAACTGGCTCCACGTACATTTTCTTTGTACGCGCCGCCACCCCCCGCACGCCGCCGCGCCCGCGTGCCGCCCCAGCGCGGAGGAGGAAGAACATGTTGCGAATGTGGATGGCGATGAAGATTGAGGTGGAGAGGGAGATGGGTGCGAGGAGGGAGATGGAGATGGAGAGGAGGAGGAAGAGAAGGATACTGCTGCTCAACCTGTGCTCAGGTAGTTATGATCATTTTATTAAAAATTTTATATGAGTTAGCTAACTAATATGATATATTTAGATTTAGAGGCAATAATGTGATGAGAAAGTGTCCAGATGCTTGGCGAGCACTTTATGCTTGGCGAGCACTTTATGCTTATTGGGCTTCACCTAGATTTGTAGAAAAATTCAAGATGAAGAGAGCTAATCGTCAAGCAGGAGCACGTGTTACACAAAGATATGGGACCGATGGACACCTTCATTTGACTCGTCGAATGATAGGTATTTATTATTTCAATTTGATTATTATGTGCTTACTTGCAATATCACAATTTCTTCTTTGGCAGGAGGCAGAAAGTGGAGTGGGCCCAAGCTATATTGAGACATACATTTGAGGCCACCAGGGCGCAGATCCATACAGCCAGAGTTGCTTTGCAGTGAGAATGTCACACAGACTCTGGTTAGTAAAATAATTTGATTTCAATTAAGCGATGATTCGAATATTATCTTAATATTGCTTGCTTGAATGGTAGATGAGATATGGTGATGAAATGATGGTACGTCATGAGGAGGAGTACGATTGGAGGAGTGATATGGATGTCGGTGTCTTATACTCAAGCGGGGCAGGGAAGAAGCATGGCAGTTTCAGCATGTTGAATGACGTTATTGATACAAGTGGTGCTTCGAGTGAGACAAGGTTTTCTCAGTCCTCTCAGAGTTCTCGGAGCTACGAAAGTGAAAGTCGTCTGCAGGAGGAGATAAGGCAGCATAGAGAGGGGATGCAGAGGCAAAAGGAGTGAGCAAGGCAAACAACACGAGTACATGCAAGGTTTTTTTCGCTCAGCAACGATAGCTTCAGATACTATGCAAATTTGATGTTTTTCAAGTCGTTGTGCAATAAAAGTATAAGATACTTGATCTATTATCATTATTATCATTTTTAGGAAATGTTAGCGGCTACCTTTGGATTACAATTTAATTTGCCACCTCTTCCTTCGCCTCCTCCACCACCACCGACTTTTGTACCATAGATGCATGTACCATCTCCACAAGTGGTAATTCTTTCGTATAACTAGCAATGCTCAAATTTTCTTATATATATGTACTATATATATTTAACTTTGTGTATAATTAGGGTTCGACGAGTAGTCATACTCGAGGAGTTTCTGGCAGTCCGTCCACGCCACCATCGACAAGCATAACACTTTTGGAGGTGATGATGGCAGAAGACATAATATTACCCCTCATTGATTTGTGCTTTTGGGTTTGGTTGATATATATATGTGTCATTTAGACTATGGATTTCATGATTGCACTTATGGAATGTACTTCATGATTGCGTGATGATGTATGAATGTTGTGGTATGCTGTGCTTATGGATTACTATTTTTATGTTAATTAACTGCTATTTGTAATTCTGAAAAACGTATGCAACAGCTGTTTTTTACAGACGCTCAGTATTTTCGTCGGCCAGAGGCCAACGAAAATACTGTATATGCTCCAGTTTTTTCATCGGCTAGGGAAGCCGACGAAACTAGCTACGATTATTTTTGTCAGTCTTCAAGGCCGATGAAACAACTACATCTTTTTTGTCAGCAGTGCTGGCTGACGAAAATAAATGTATTTTCATCGGTTGCTGATGAAAATACGTTCATTTTCATCGATTTTATTCTGTCGGTCTATTTTCATCGGCCGACCGACGAATATATATATATTCGACGGTTTTCTGGCTATTTTTAATGGTTTCTGGCCGACGAAATTAAGCTATTTTCTTGCAATGTTTTGGATGTCTGGTCAGCGCGTTGACTCCTCGGAGCTCGCGGCTTTTTTCTTCGCGGGTGTCATTGCAAGTTGTTTAGTTGAGCTAAGACCACGGTGGGCGTCACCATTGGGTTCGGACTAGCCAAAATGAGATAGAAAGTATAAGAAATGGTACAAGCTCAACGAGATAACCTTAGTATGATACAGTGGAAATAAGAACAAGCTAGATAAGTAAGAGAGCAAATAGGCCAAAAGCCCTCTTCTCCAAGTCCCAAGGCTCTATTTACAGGGAGGAGGAGACGGTTGTTTATATTTATTCTATTAGTAGGTTCAGATATTATAAGAAGGTCCCTAGAATTAATAAAGGGGTCCATGAAACTTACAAACAGGCCCCTGAACGCTAAAACTAAATCCCACAACCAAGCCCTTAGATTCCTAACTTAGCCTCTTTTATACAAAGGGGATCCCTAGTCATAGGTGATGGTTTAAGAGTGTCTTTGGTTGGGCTGTGGCTTTTGGAAAAGCTGTTGTGAGCTGTGTGCTGTGGAAAAGCTGCTGTGAAAAAGCTGCTGTGGAAAAAGCAGAAGACCGTTTGGTTAGAGCAGCTGTGAGTTGTGGGAAACTGTGTGTTGTGCGTGAAATACCTGTAATACCCTGAAGGTTTGTGGGACTGTATATAAACCAAAATACTCGTACAAACATAATATGTTCACTATTTCGCATGTGAATGTATCTTTTGGAAAGAAAAATATTAAATTTTCTAAATTTTTCATCCATACGGGCGGCGTCGGGTCGGCAGCCGGGCCGGGCGGCATCGGGCAGCGCTGGGCGGGCGGCGTCGGGCGGGGAGCGGGGGGCGGCGGGCGGGGCGGCGCGGGGGCCGAGGCGGCGCAGCGCCGGATCTAGGCGGGGCGGCGGCGGACGGCGTCGGGGCGGCCGGGCCGGGCGGCGGCGGGGCGACCGCCTGGTGGGCGGGGAGCGGGGGGCGGGAGGCGGGGGGTGGGGCCGGGATGGGGACGCTAGAGCGGATGGGGACGGGAGGTGGATAGAAGGAACCGTTTTTTCCATAATTAGTGGCAGGTGGGTAATTTTTTACCCCAAAAGCCACTGAAAGCAGGGGGAGGTGCTTTTGCATTTGTACTAAGGTGAAAGCTGCTTTTGGGCAAAAGCACCTGGATCGTTTAAGTCCTTTGGTTGACTTTTAACTTTTGCAAAAGTAGGTGCAAAAGTCAAACCAAAGGCACCTTAACACACACCCCAACGTCTTCTCTTCACCATGCATGTGAGCCATGGCAGCGATCGCTGTCCGCTGTACCTGGCCGCAATGGTGAGAACAAGAGCTTTGCAAATTGCTGGCAAGTGAAGCACATTTTCTTATATACTGTAGTGCTAAAAAAATAAACAAAACAGCATGGAGAGACACTTCACAAAACTGGAAAAAAAACAGGCTCAATCCATTATTCACGGTGACATCCGCTAGCATTACTATTTATTTAAGAAATGATCTGAATAATGTTAAACGCTAACAAATCAAATCAGCATTAGTAAGTAACATCCATCCGTTGCATCGGTTCTACTAGGCAAGGCCTCTAGGCCTCTGGAGAAAAAAATGAACTAATTGACTCTCACTCAGCTCCAAAATTTGCTTTCCTACCAGGGATTGGGTTCGAAATGCCCTAAAAAATATCGTAGTTCAATATAACAAATTTTTATGCAAAAATTGAGTTATTGCGATCGTCGGTCGATTGGTCGGTGGATGGAGCGGCGGCGGTGGTGGCGGCCAGAAGATGATGACGACGATCACGATGGAGCATGGATCGGTTGTTTATCCTAGCTGCGGCTGCTGTTCCTGTTCGGCCGTTGCCTTTGCTCCGATGTTGAAGAACTCGATGATGACCTCGAGCGGGAATCCCTTGGTCTCTGGCACCTTGATATAGACGAAGATGAGCGCGAGGCAGCAGACGACGGCGTAGAAGCCGAAGACCCCGGCGAGCCCGACGGAGCTGAGCATGACGGGCAGCGAGTAGGTGACGGCGATGTCCCCGAGCCAGAAGGTGAGGGAGCAGATGGCGATGCAGAGCCCCCTGACGCGGGTGGGGAAGATCTCGGCGCACAGGATGTTGGGGATGGGGCCGAAGCCCATGACGAAGCAACAGAAATAGACGATGACGCTGCCGGTGGAGAGCGCGGCGTGCACGGTGGTGGCCATGGGCACCACGTTGGCGACGATGAGCACGACGAGCGAGGCGATGAGCACGGGGATGGTCCAGAGCAGCAGGGTGCGGCGGCCGGAGACGTCCATGAGGCGCATGGCCAGGCCGATGCTGGGGAGCATCAGCAGCGTCGTCAGGCCGCTGATGAGGATGGAGGTGGAGTCGGCGCTCAGGCCAAGGCTCGCAAGGAGGACGCTCACGCCGGCCTGGTCAAGGATCTGGGGCGTGTAGTACAGCACGCCATTGATGCCGGAGAACTTGCATTGGAGGATTGCATTGCATTGCATTGGAGGTTAATTAATAAGTTAGTTCCTGAATGATCATCAATCAAGCAAAGCAAAACCAAATCAATTACCTGCTGCAGGATCTGGATCATGACGCCGCAGAAGAGCGCGCGCCGCACTCCCGGCTCCAGCAGCTCGCGCCACCGGGGGCCCGCCGCCGCCGCCTTGCTCGCCACCGTCTCCGGCGGGTTCTCGAAGGCCGGGGTCGGGCTCTGCCCGATCATCACGTCCTTGGTGTAGAGCATGGACCGGCTCACCAGCGCCGCCGCGTGCACGTACTCCCCGGGCCCCGACTCCCCGCCGCCGCCGCCGCCGCCGCCGTCCTCGTGCAGGTACATCCTCTTCACGCCGCCGCGCTTCACGCCGTCGGGACCCACCTTCTCCGTCCACTTCCACGCCAGCTGCCACCCGCCACCGATGCCCATGGTGCTCGCCGTCTCCCCGCCGCCCGTCACGCTGCTGTAGCGCTGCATGGCGCTGCTGCCGCTCGTCGAGCCCTCAGCAGCAGCCTGCCGCTGCTGCTGCTTCTTCGTCTCCACGTCGGTGCTCTGCCTCGACAGCAGCGGCGCCTGAAGGGCGCCCGCGCCACCGCCCTCCTCGTCCGACAGGTACTCCTCCTCGTCCTCCTCGTCCAGGTCGTCGTTGGGCGGCACGTTCTCCTCGTCCCAGTCGCCGGGCCGCTCCGCCACGCTGAGCATGCTGCCGAGGTTGGGGAAGAGCGTGCTGCCCCGCACGCTGCTGCCGCCGGCCTCGGGCATCTTCTCGTGGACGCTCCCCAGCAGCGTGACGACGGGGTCCTTCATCTGCTCGTACATGCTGCCCTGCCGGGAGGCGAGCTCGACGGCGCTGCCGAGCACGCTGCTGCGCGCGCCCTGCACCTGCTGCGCCACCCACGAGAGGCCCTGCTCCGGGCCGTAGAGGGTGACCTGGTCCCTGGTGTCGTGCTCCGCGTCCGCCTCGGCCGCGGCGGAAGCTGGGCCCAGCACGTACTCCTCGATGACCGTGTCGCCGCCGCTGCCCAGGCCCTCGACGAGGAGCGCCATCTCGCCGGAGACGTCGTCGCGCCCGCGCAGCATCTGCAGGATGGCCCTGGCCTCCTTCATGCGGCCCTTGCTGACGAGCCAGCGCGGCGACTCCGGGAGGTAGAGGACGGTGAGGGCGAGGTAGGCGAGGGAGGGGATGGAGAGGACGCCGAGCATGAAGCGCCACCTGGGCTGCGGGCCGAGCGTCATGTAGAAGATCATGCAGTAGGAGAAGAACATGCCGAAGGATCCGGTGAACTGCGGCAGCGTGTTGAGCAGGCCGCGGATCTCGGGCGGGGCGGTCTCGGAGATGTAGACGGGTACGAGCGTGACGGCGAGGCCGACGCCGAAGCCGTCGACGAGGCGCGCGAGGAGGAGAACGAGCACGTTGGGCGACCAGAGCATGATGAGGCCGCCGGCGAAGTAGAGGAGGGAGGATGCGATGAGCATGGGGCGGCGTCCGACGGCGTCGGAGACGGGACCGGAGAAGGTTGTGATGATGGTGGCGCCGATGAGGGAGGTGGCGACGACGAGGCCCTCGAGGGCGGGCTGCGTCTCGAGGTGGAACTCGCGCTTGATGTAGAGGACGGCGCCGGCGATGGTGGCGTTGTCCCAACCCTGCAGCAGGTTGCCGATGGCCGCCGCGATGGCGACCAGCACGGCGCCTTGCATGGCCGCTAGCTATTGATTTGGTGCGTGGGCCGGCCGGGAAGAAGGAAGAAGAAGATCAAAAAATCGACTTGCTTGCTTGTTGTGTTGGTACCGTACCCTTGAAGGTTAACAACTAACAGATTCAAGGAGGAAGAGGATCGGAGGAGGAGGAGGAGGAGTTTGACGAGGCCACGAGATGCATGCAGAGGCCAGGCAGATCCGAGAAAATAGGGCCGATCGATCCGCCTGCACCGGGAAGGCCTATCGATCCGGCGTCAATCACGCAGAGGCCGGACGGACACTACTACTCCGTCTAGCTCGAGATCGAGAGTCAGAGTCAGCGTCAGGCCATCCATGCACGATCGCCATCGACTTCGGATCCTCGTTTGTTCATGTACTACCTCTCGTCTGATTTTGCTGGTCGGGAATACTCAAGAGTATCTAATGTACAGCAGCCTCCCTTCCCCAATAAATTGTCAATATTGGTAAATAATACATTCCAGCAGTTTCTCAGTACCTCTCTTTCCCCAATAATTATTGGATTGTCCTAACATGTTACCCCAACTCTCCTCAAATAAAGGAAGAATTTTAGCTCTCCCAATTTGTTAGTTGTATTAAGATAAGATTATTGGGGAACTATGAAACTATCTCCCCAGTAACCCATGAAAGTGGTATTAGGATTTTCCAATAATACATTATTAGGAGATGTTTATTGGAGACTACTGGAGATGCTCTAAGTAGTAGACATATACTAAACAATATTGGCCATTAGAAGAAAATGATTGATAATAATGATGACAATCCTCCCCGTTCACCCAGCAATTTTTTTTTGGGAAAGAGACCAGCCGTTCATGTATTAATAAAGTAGAGAAGGTCACCAAGCAATTAGGGGGTGCATACGTATATACGTTCTAGTGGCTCTGAGGATCGTGTATGTTTAAGTACAAGTGAATTGTTTAAAATTTATTTTTAGGTTGAATTGGTTGGTGCATGCAACTTAATATTGTGCCAACATATATGTATCAGCTGAATTCCTACCGTACGTACATCCTATATGTATACGTATGTATGTAGTATACGTACCAACACATACATGTGTATATGAAGAGCTAGAGCTACGACTGGACTGGTGTACAGTACATACAAATTAAGAAAACAAAACAGCAAATTAGATGGAACAACCATTGCAACTTAACGGGGATGCATGGATATATAGATAGATGGGCGCTAGCTGCTGCTGTAGTCTGTTGCTGCTGCTGGGGCCTAGCCTGCCCTGCCCTGCCCGGCGATCGATATGATGCCATCATCACTACTCGTCGATCTTGATGAATTCGTACTCGCCTTCCTGCTGGCCTGCTGCTGCTTTCTTGGCGGCGCCGGCCTGCAGCCCCGTGCCGGCGGCGTCGCCCTGCTGCTGATGGGCGGCGTTCTTCTTCTCCGCGTCGGCCTTGGTGGGGCTCCCGCCGCGGGGGCTGCAACCGGCGGGTGAGCCGCCGTGGCCGCCGTGCTTGGAGCTGGTGGGGGCCTTCTTCTTGACGCCGGCGCGCCAGTTCTTGAGGGCCTTGGAAGTCTGCTCGTCGAAGATGGACTGCTTCATGGTGGAGCCCATCTGACAGTAGTGCAGGGTAGATCGATTATTATCTCTGTTAGTAGTAGTAGTAGTAGTAGAAAAAAGACCGACCGACCTGAGAGACGAGGGCGTAGAGTGGGAGCGTGACGTAGCTGCACAACACCTGAACCACCACCCTGCATGCATATGCATGATACAGACAGACACATGATGACCAGGCCAAACAATGCAACAAAAATGAGCCAGCCATTTCTACAAAGCATACCCTAGGCAGAGGCGTGCGAAGACAAATTCCTTGGAGTCGTTGAAGCAAGAGTCCATCCCGTACTCATACTACAAAGCAAGTTAAATTATACAGACAGACACATGCATCTGAATCGGCTAGCAGTCTTCATTATTAATTTTAATTCTGAGACAGACAGATAGATAGATACATACCAGGATCCAGAGGAAGTAGATGATCTGGAAGCCATTCTGCATGCCAACCAATTAACATGCATGTATATTCAGATAGATGATGCATGTACTAAATAACAAGCAGACAGACAGACAGATGATGGCCGACCTGGAAGAGCGTGAAGTGGATGAGGAAGAGCACGAACGTTGGCCTCGCGAACCAGAAGTAGGAGTCGCTGACCTGCACCAGCGGGATGCCCTGGATCACCGCGTGCCGCTCCGTGATGTCGATGGCCATCCGGCAGATGATGCCCTGCAGCTTGGTGCCCACGGAGAGGATGGTGACGACAGGCATGATGGAGATCCACAGCATGGTGTGCCACCCGTTGACGTTGAGCAGCAGGAAGATGAGAGCCGACGCCCACAGCGGGGGGCTGATGCCCACGATCACCTTGAAGTCGTCCTCCAGAGAGCGCTTGATGTACTTTTGGAAATCAAACTTGCTGCCAGGGGCGAGATGGACGTTCACAAAGCTGTGCCGCAGCGCGCAGTAGTCCGCCTTCCGAACGGATCGGAAGAACTGACGGAAGAAGTTGCTCTGCATGCACGTACGATGTAGAAGAAGAGCATGTATATATATAGGAGTATTAATTAGGGTTACTCCACGTACGATGTAGAAGGATGCTGGGGTCTTGTTCAGCACATTCATGTGCTGCCTCACGAACGACGTCTCGTGAGTAAACCGGAAACGCGTAGGGTCTGCAGTTGCAGTTAGCATTAGTAGCATTATTAGTAATAACAAGACAGATAGATAGACATATGATTAATTATCCAATGTATAACCATTTACCATTTGAGAACTCGTAATCTTGCCCTGCCGCTTCTTTCTCCCACTCTTTCCATGCACGTATCTGAAACAATATAATGCCATGCGCCCATGTGATGGATGATTGATGATGCATCAGACGAGACGACCAAGACCAGGCAGCAGCCAATCGATCGGCGATATGATCGATGATGCTGATCAACAAAGAACAAAACGAAAACAAAAAGAAAGTAATGTAACCTTGGCCCTGCCCAGTGCCATTGTGATCGCACTGTACGAGACGTGGAAGACCGCCAGGAAGAAGATGAAGATGTGCAGCTGGTGCAGCGCGTTGATGGAGATGAGCGACACCTTCCCGTCGGGGCATTTCGTCTTCATGTTCGCCTCGCCCAGGAGCCTGCTGCTGCTGTGGTGCCACGACGACCCAGCGCCGCCGCCGGCATAGTAGGGGGGTGCCCAGGCCACCACGCCCCCCAGGTGCTCGGCGCCTGCTTCGGCCTCGCCGCCCTTATTCTTCTCGGGGACGCCCGCGCCGCCGTGCTCCTGGCCGCCGCCCTCACCACCACCACCACCAGCAGCAACCGCCTCCACGGCCTTGAGCTTGCAGGGGAGCATGGTGTCGGCGGCGTGGTTGCTGATGCAGATCTTGATGATGTAGTTCTGCCCGAACACGAGGAGGAGGGAGATGAAGCCCAGCACCATGAGCTCCGCCTTCACCTTCTCCAGGGCCTCCACCATGGCCTTCTTCTTGCGGTGCGAGAAGAACTCGCCCACGTGGTGGAGCCCCTTCTCCAGCAGGATGGAGATGATCACGATCACACCGCACACCGACGCCACGGCCCATGTCGGAGTCTGGTCGAGCTCGCGCGCGTTGCCGCCGCCGCCGCCGCCCCCCATGCCGCCGTAGCCTGCTGCTGCTGCTGCTTATTTATTATTTGATTTGATTGATTGATGATCGCCGGGCAGGGATGCTACCTAACGCCGGCCGGGGACAATGATCGGAGGAGAGGGAGGAGGACGGCAATGGCGGATGGGCTTCGATCGGCTTGCTGCATGCATGCCTGCCTGCCTGCCTTCCTTCCATTTTCAGGCAAGCAGAGGCCGCGCGCGAACGCCGGAGGCTCCACCACCTAGCTAGCCCAGCGTTGTTCAACTACTAACGCAGGAGGACCCAGCCCAGCCGAACTATTATTAACTGGAGAGCCCACCAAATTAAAGCCCATGTCGTGCCCCGCACGGACGGCGGCGGCGGGAGTCCTCCTCAGAGCCGTCGCCGGTCGCCGGTCGCCGGTCGCCGGCGGGAGTTGCAGTCACCCACCCACCCCAAACCCACCACGAAGCCAACTCCGCCGCTGCCGCATTCGACGGACGGACGGAGGGGGGCGCTTTCGCCGGAGTACCATCAGCATTGGCTCCTAAACGAGGTCCGTTTCCTACCTCGCCGCCCCTTCCTACCCCGCACTGCGATGGATGGATTCCCGGTTCTGCTGATAATTCTCATGCATGTCAGAAGGGGCATTCATGTATATGCTTGGGGAATCCGTCACTAAATTTCAATCTGAACAACATCTACGAAATTCAATCCAAAACAACCGCTCGGTGTAGCAAAACTTTATGGTTTTAAATCGCCGGCCAAGGCGTTTAGCGGTAGGACTGCCGTTACGATGTTTAGCGGACTATAGCTAGCTTTAGCGGGCTAAATGCCACAACAGTTACCCTTTCTAGAAGCTATAGCCGACTATAGCAGCATCTGTAGCCGACTATAGCAGCATCTGTAGCCGGCTATTTAAAACATTATTATATATACAACTTTTAGCATTGGCATTTACACAATATCGTCACTTTTGTTTTCCCCAAATCTGGGATAAGAAAGAAATCAGTATACATGTTGGTTCTTTCCTTCAGATCAGAGACTCAAGTGTATGTATGTATGTATGTACGCTCCTAAAACGTATATGTATGCACACTACAAGGAAGTTGTTGCATGTAATTGCACGTTTTGCAACTCGATTGACCAAAGTGATACAACATTACATGTTGTTATATAACTAGATGGCACCCCGCGCGTTGCCGCGGGAGAAGGTGCATTCGCAGCAAGGGCGGCCTGGATGCGCATTGACCTGCTCTTGGCCTTCATCAGAAACAAAGCAACATACAGTAGTATCTTTCAGATTTTTCGGGGTCATGGCGCTGCTCAAATCAAACTGAGCGAAAGGAACACGACGGCCCAATCCACTTGCCTCTGTACCTGGTACCTGATGCTGATGGAAAGCGCAGCTCGACTTGCTGCCGGTACTGGCTGCTTGTTTATAGGAAAAGGAGACCAGAGAACGGATACAGAGAAAGGGAATCGAGAGAGAAAAAACGAAATTGAGAGCTACTGATGCTGGATTGCTGCATTTTTTTAACAAAATAGAGGATCAGGACCCCAAGCTGCGGGATCCCCCAAGCTGCTGGCTTTGCTGTGCTCAATGGAGGAAAGGGAAACTGGTGCTCCTGTGCCTTCTTGGTGTGCATAAGAACATGGAGAGGAAAGAGCTCGGTGAAGAAGGAGACGCGTCCGCTACTTTGCTTCCTGTCGAGTGGATGGAGTGGTGGCAGTGGATGGAGATAGTCTGCTATCCCGACTGCCGAGGACGCGGTGATGCTGAAGCAACTGTTGGCGGTGCGGCGGGAGGGGCCGGCTGGCTGGGGCGGCACGCTGTGGCCGTCCGGTGGAAATGACAAGTGGGTGGGTTTTACCAGGTGTTTGGTTCAGACGTGAGACGTGAAAAAGATGCTGTCAGAAATCTGCTGTGAAAAAGCTGCTGCGAGATGCCTGCTATGAAAAAGCTGAAATTTGTTTGATTTAAACTGCTGTGAGTTGTCAACTGTGAAAAGTTATATATTATCTTTATGCAAATTGACAGTATACAATGTTTCTTTGTGATGACCAAATTCTTTTTCCTTAAATCTTTATATATATATATATTTGAAGTTAAATTTTTTATTCTTTTTTATTTTTATTTTTCTATATATGAAAATCTTTATTTTCTTATATATAAAAAAGAATTGAAAGCCTATATATATATGTGATCAATAGTAGGTGTAGTTTTCACAAATTCGAAAAAGCTGCAAAAGTAGGATACAACCTCCTTTCAAATTTGAATTTGTATTAAAAAAATCAGATTTTTCAAACCAGCTGCAGAAAAGCTGAACCCTTTGGTTCAGCTTCTGCTTTTAGAAAGCAGAAGCAGGTTTAGAAAGCTGAACCAAACGCAGTCTGGGAGGAAGAATCTGAACAATCTTGGCAGTACAATAGTGAATTGTGAGAGGATGAACAGTGTAACAAACAGTGGCTTTCATCCGTACATCTATAGCTGTATTGGGGGGTGTTTAAATCCCCAAACTTTGCAAAAAGTTTTTGCATTGAGAACCGTGTCAGTTCATCTCTTCTCTCTGTGCACGCGGCCCAATGCAAAAACTTTTCACCCTTTTCCCCATCTAAACACCCCCTTAGTTTATCTTATGCAATTTACTCAAACAAAAAAAAATCAGTTCGATGGGTGTAGGTAAGTTTTATGTGATCACCACCAAATAAGAAAAATAATAAAAACTGATTGTAGCTAGGCCCAATACGTATAACAATATAACAGAATGAGAAAAGAAAATGAAAACAATCAATACAGATCACAAATGGCTACTCACGGAAAAAAATTTCTCCTGCGCGCATCACATTGAATAGAAAAAACAATCACGAGACATCCACCAAAAGAGTTTAACGAGCCAAAATCGCGACCCTTTTCGTGTGGGTGACAAATTGCTATATGTCGCATAAGAGACTATCCCCGCCCTTACCAATCGGCATTGCGCTTCGTTTTGGTAAACACACTTGTGCTCATCCTAAGAGTGGCTTTTGAGATAGCTTTTTGGCGGCTTATGAAGAAGCCCTGCCAAATGAGAGACGTCAAAACAGCTTCGGCGTTGAAGCCGAGTCCTCTCGCAGCTTACATTGGCTTCCCCGGCTTCTCCTTCGTCCTAGATACGAAAGACTCGTGCTGCCCTTGATGCGTGGCGGTTAGGACACGCGATAAGGAAGAAAGGGCGGCACTTAGCCGCTGCGGCCCATGGCATGGTGGTGCAGATCATTGGCGGTGCACGTCAGTCAAAGTAGCGGCGGAGCACGAGGACCAACATCGCTAGCGAGAGATGCAGTGCAGCGGGATTAAATTGGGCTGAAGGAAATCGCAACACGGTTGGAGGGTGCGGCGGCATGGCGAATGAGCGCCAGTCATGGACTTTTGAGAAAAGAACGTGGCACAGTGGGAGGAAACAAAAGGATAAGAGAGAAAAAAGAGAAAAGAAAATTGGAAGAAGTAAAAAAAATAAGAGTAAGGACAGCACTAACGTGCAGCCCCCTCCCTCGTCTTCCTCGCGTCCATCTTCCGCCCCCGCTGCCTCTGCTGCCGTCCTCCTCCCGCCCTCCATGCCCTCGTCGCCTCCCGCTGACGCAACCGTTCTAACCGGTCCCACCTCCTCCCCCGCGGCCCCCGACTCGAGCGGCCTCCGCCGCCATCTTAACCCATCCAACCTTGATGCCCCGGCCAAACCTCTCACCCCCGCCGCCGACCGCCTCCCACCAGTTGTCCGGTCCTGCACGACCGGCAGCGCGCCAACCCACCTCCACCGGCGGGCCTTCGCCGCCCCAAACTCTCCCTCTAAGGATGGTGACATTGGAACCCTCCCGACAACCCCGAAACACTGACCCTAAAGCCCGCCGGCCTCGACCACCACCCCGGTCGGCGGCGACCTTGCCGCCGGCCGCTCCCCCACCTCCCGTCCGCACCTTCGGGCTCTGTTCCTTGACGGTGGTGCGAAAGGCAGCGACTCGATTGCTTGAGGAAGAAGAAAGAGACCGTGCGGCTTGTATGCACTGCACGAATCTCAACCAAGCTGCTGGGTCGCAAAGCAGGCCGCAAGCTTCGCGCACTAGCGATCGAGCGCGACCCCGCATGCGGGTTAGAGACTTAGATTTTTCCAAAGAATGAAAAGAAAGAAAAAGCCATTTCCCACGAGTCAAAGCTGTGTCAAACGGCTCAAAAGGCCTCACTTTCCTAGTAACTACTAATAAACTTTTTACTGCAAGAATTTGGAGCGACTGGAGAGACTCCTCTCCCGTTTTCAACGTATTAACACGTGACGCGTGTAGCTCTTTTTTTTTTTTTGAGAAACACGTGACGCGTGTAGCTGTTGTCCTTTTTTTCAACTGCTGCTCCGTTCCTGTCGTTGTATATTGGCCCGTTTCGGGGTACTTCCGGGCCTGTTTCAGCTCTATCTGCCGGGATCCTGTTTGTCTGGTAGAAGGTGGATAAGCAAGCTATCTATAAAATCCGCTAAGACTCAGTTGGTGATGGCCCTTTCAACATTTCACTGAAAAAATGTTGGATGCGAAATGTTGACCAACATTTTATCTTCTCGGGAAATATTGAGCTCCAACATTTTTTTGAGAAATGTTGGCCAATATTTTTCGAAAATATTGAGCCCCAACTTTTCTTCGCCAACACATTTTGAAAAATGTTGAGCCTCCATATTTTTTCAACTTTTCATATAAACTCAACTTTTTTTTCAAAAAAGTTCAACATTTTTATTAAAAAAAGTTAGCAAGGCGCCGCGCCTTCTTCTCCGGCTTCGGTGGCGGCGACTAGGGGCAGTGCGTCGGCCCGGCAGCGGCGAGCCCGCGCGAGGCCACGGGAGCTCGGCGGGGGGGGGGGGGGGGGCGAGCCCACTTGGGGCCACGGGCGGCCTGCGGCGGGCGAGCTCCGACGGCGCCAGCTTTGGGCGGCAGCGCCGGCGCACGGGCCTGCGCGAGGTGGGAGGCGGCGGTGCATGGAGGGGAGGGGAGGGAGGGAGTTGAGGGCTAAGGTTTGCCTGTGAGATCCAACGATCACGAATGATTGCACAAATCTCAAACAGTGGAAGGCAGGCCCCCGGTGGCGGCAGCTCCCCACGTTGAATTTCACCCGGTGCACCCCAAAGTTGTCGCGGTAGCAGGCGGATTTGTCACGGATCGAGACGACACTACTGCTCTGGAGAAAGTTGCCGTCCCCGCGCCCTCCTCTCCTCCCGCCCCGCGCGCTTTTGGTTGATATAATGGATGAGGTGTAGAGTATGACGGAGGAGAGAATTCTGATGACAGGGACAGAATATTCTTTTTAGAAGATGAATTTAGAGGAGGACGAGTGCGGACAGCCTAGCCTCATGTCGGCAGACCCCGCATCTGTGACGCGTCCAAGGCAACGGAGCTGCTCCATAGGCCCAATCTAGAGCATCCTCCTCATCACCTCATCCTGCGGATGAAGCCCATGGCCGTGGCGCCACCCAAGGCTTCCTTCGTCCACCTGTTCGAACCCTAGCCCCGCGCCCCCACGCTTGCCTCTGCTATGCTCAGTCGCTGCGTGCCTGAGGCCAGTTGCGCGTTGCACGGAGGCATTAACATGGATGTGCACCATGAATTATGAATTAACGATCTTGAGGTCTTCTCCAAGGTCGACATGGGGAATTTGGCTCCTTCCTCTCCCTGTTTTGCATCAGAGATTCCCAACCCCATGGCGCTAGGTACGTCTTCAAGACTTCAACATCTTGTGTCTATTCTGATGTTGTAGGACACTGAAGTGAATGAGAATTCTATGTTCACCTCGCTCAAGTGGAAATCACTATACCATCCTATGGTTTTTTATGATTCCTGATTTGTCTCGTAGTTTAGCTCAATATGAATAGATCTCACTCTGTACTGATTGTTGATATGGCGCCTTAGCTTATTCGAATTATTTGACATCTGACTATCTGAGTGTTCGGTGAGGATATGCACTTTTGCTATTTTTTATCCAAGTTAATAATCAAAGCAACAAGTGATTTAGTATGATATATGTATTCTTTGTCTATTTATGCATCCAAGCTTCTTCTAAATTTCATATGGTTACCACCTATTTCTTTGTCTTCTACACAAAATAGGATTATATCCCAAGAAAAACAAATCATGACATATTATTGCCGCAACTCATGCCTGCTCATTTCCGCCACAGCAAAGAAATAGTTACATGATGCAGATGATTAAAATTGTTCTTAAGTTAACCTGTCTGAAAATTCATGCCTATTCATGTTACATGTTGTTGTTTCGGTTTGAGCAGGTTCATTTAGTGAAAAACTGTAATGCAAACATTAAGTTTACAGAACTATTCTATTTTTCTAAGAGCGAGTTACAGCTATATATTATTGTCCTGCTAAGAATCACAAAGATAACATAACAGGTAAGTTTGTTCTTTCCGTAGGATCTCATTCATGAGGCCAATTAACTCATCTTCAGTGCCGGCTGCCTCTTATTAGCAACCAGTTGTTGACGGTCAAAATTGACACTTGTCGAGTCCGGCTGGACAAACCGGTCTAACTGCTTCTGAGATCGGTTGGACCGGTATGGCAATGTAGCCGGCCCGACAATACGAGACCGGTCGAACCGGATTGTAAACCGGTCAGACCAGTTTTTGCGCTTAGTCCGAATAGGTTTAGAGAATCCATGTAGATTACATTTGTTGCGGAATTTTCCTTGCGGGGCAAGACCTCCGCACCCTATAAATATAAAGGGTCGTGGCCGATTGAGTTTTTTTACCACCAATCGAACAAAACATTATTTCTCTTTTATCTCCAAGCCCTAGCTTTTCCAATCCCCTTGCTGTTCTTCCTTTGTCTCTGTGGCGGTTGAAGGCGTTCTGAGTGGTCTGCAGATCTCAGAGCAACCCTACGTGCACCAGCCCTGACGGGGTCCCTCCCGGGTCAGTGTTCTTAGGTTTTCACGGCGAGCTTCTGGAAACCGGTCTAACCGGGTTCCCAAACCAGTTTGACCGGTCTGTGCAGGAAGGTCGTCGCGAGGAGATTCGTTTCGCGCGAGCTAGCGCTATTCAGTGTGTTGACCAGAAAAGGCGTCAACACCAGTATAGCACATATATATAAGTATGTTAGGTTAGCTCTTCTTTCTATTTGCATGCATGTACCCAGTTTCATTTCAGTAGTCAAGTTCAGTTATATATTGTCATTATGTTCCTCTTTTATGAAACAAGCTCAATATGGCTCTTTTTTATTCTTATGTTGCTTATTATGTCCTGTATCCCAGCAATAGAACTATCTCTATGGATTTGCAGTTTCCAGACATGTAAAATCGTGTTTGTTTTTTCAGCTTTACAAACAAAGTTGGTATGAAATCAGACGGTGTTGCTTTTTTCTCTTACTTCTGTTTACGCCATATGCCCCTGCACCAAAAGGACTCTCTCTGGACCTGCAATTTCCAAACAGGTTAAACCGTAAAAGGCATAGGAGACACCACTATGATGCACAAACAGATATGGCTGAACCGTTGGTCTGATGTTTTAGCCCCCATGTTTTGGTACAGTGCCTTTTCATGGCGTTAAGCTATGCATCAACCATTTGCCATGAAAACAAACATTTTACCATGTTTTGGAATTCGCCTTAGGTCATATTTATGATCAAAGGATACAATATTAGTTATGACAAGGAAGCAGCACAAGGCAATTGCATGGCACTGATTTTGATTACATATATATGTCAGTGAACCCTACTATACTCTACTTAAACCAGTCATTCTTGACTAACCCCAGTGCCTTGAATCAATGGAGACGTGCCGTGTCCAATCTATTCTACTACGTTATCCCATTGCCTTAATTTCAAAATTGCATATGGGAGTGATCTGAATCAGCTATGGAGACCGTCCAACAGAGATGACATTTTCTGAGTTAATTGATTTCGTTGTATAGCTTACACAAGAGAGATTGGGCAGTCATGAATGTTGTACTCATGAAATTTGATTAGTCAGTAACTTATCGGACTACTTTCATGAAAGATTTCCACGTGTTAAATTAATGCTATTGTTTCTTCGTATCACCTTGCAGTGTCAGTGTTCAGTAATGTCAGGAGTGGTGTACCATGCTGATCGTTTCAACATGAAATACTTATGGCATCAGGATGCGCCGTGATCTTTGTTTCATTGAAAAAGAATGTTTGATCCTTGGCTCTGTCCCTCTATTATCCATTTGTACAAGCCTTTATGCATTTTCGAGTTTTTTTCCCATGCCATCAGTCTTAGCTTTAATGAATCAGATCCCCAGATTCAATGTATTCAGCTACAGCTCGGTTAGGCGTTCTGTTTCCTGTATCCATTACATTATCTGTACTTTGCTTTGTGCTCTCATTCAAAGTTGTTGGGCGTGTTCGCTGCGCTGCGCTGAAAAATCTGTTGATTTTCGCTGCACTGTGCTGATTCAATAGTGTTCTGTGAGGGAGAAAAAGCTGATGCGCTGCGCTGAAAAGCGAAACAAACACACCCTAAATTTCATGTCACAGAACAGTCAAAAATTATATGGATGTATATATACTTCCCCAACTATTACAACACAAAGGCAGAAATGTGAAACCCTTATTTCTGAGTGTTCTGGGATTAAATGGAGTGTTCGAGCACGTGGTCCATAACTTTTTGGCAGCATGTTGCGTCCGGGCCTTCCGTTTCCAAATCACACCGCATCTTTTTACCCGTACTCACCAGAACTCGTAACCTTCTCTTTTCCATCGCGACCAGAGCTCAAGAAATTAGTGTAGTTCAGAACATACATGGACAGAATTGTGAAGCTGACTGAACCTGAACCTGAACAGACTTGTAAGGCTGACTGCATTACATCAACTACTTGCAGACATCGTACTTTGAGGTGGTTAATTATTAGCGCAACCAAAACTAAATAAGAATGGTCAAATGCGATGATTCAAAGAGTGCTATCGTTCACAGCTCATGTGTAGATCAGATGCACGGTGGAGTTTACGGATGCACTCTATATGGACTCTCTCTTGCTGTCATTACAGAGGTTCTCAATTGGAATAACAGAATTTTGGCTTTTCTCTTATTTGCCTCCATGACCATGATCAAATCAGCAGCTTGATTACTCCATCCATCTAAGGAGTTCCCTCCAGAAGTCAGTAGCTAAACCATCTCCCACTTCTACTAATTTGGATGGTGATTGGAGATTAATGGCAAATACAATATTGGTATGGTCATCTGGTTTGTTCACCAAGGCCTGTCACATTGTTTATTATTTGGGTCCTGATCATCGGCCAGTGACAGCCGATGCTAATTAAATCAATGACAATGACAACAAAAGGGTGTGTTGGCAAGGAGAGGAGGCAAGACAATGTATTTCCATCGGAGATCTACATGGCTTGTATATGATAAAATGAAGCGTCGATGGAACTCAAGATGGCCGATGAGTGCTGCGTCAAGAGAAGTTGATTAGAACTAAGAAAGGTGTAGTTAGCGCTCTGACTGGATTATTTTGATCAGCAAATGCAAGTCAGATAGAGGGTGGAGTCAGTACGTGCATGCAAGGTAATTGTGGCACGGTGATTAATTGCATGCAAGGTGTACATATATTTGGAGGTGATTAAAATAAAGAAAGAAGATTCTGGCACGGGTGTTGGTCCACGCTATCGACGAGTAATTGTGCAAGCTGATCTATTCGCGGACGGATCGGAGAGGAACTTAAATGAGAAGGGTTCAATACAAGGAAATTTAGAGTCCATGCTTAGATATTTCAAGTTTGGTACGTGCGTGGCTAGCTAGGTTGCCCAGGGTATAAATATGCACTCGGACTATTTGACTATTGTAAAAGGTTTATCCCTTGATCAATCAAACAACACTTGATCAATCAAACAATTTACTTTCTCAAGTACCTTTACCATAAGCATCTACTATTCTGCCATAGGAGTAGGAGTAGAGTACATATCTACGAGTTCTTCCAAATCAAGCATTGCTGCATTGCTTCGATCTTCGGTTTACGTAAGTTCCGCTTTTACCTGGTTTACCTAGAGATCCCAAGCTTCCAGGGGCATCGCTGTCGCTTGCTCCAGATTGCCTAAGAGTTATCGTATTTGCTGGATTCTAGGTTCCGATCTATGTTCTAGTTTATACACAATTTACCGCATCTTGTAGTTTCTAGGTTTGCATCTTGTTAGTTCTTAAAAGTTTATTTGCATTCTTGTTAGTTTCAGTTTTTATCACCAATCTATCCAGTCTGGTTACAGATCTTTATCGGCTTTAAGCTTTTAAGCGCATAGTCGATCTAGATTTGCATCTGGACTTTAAACCCCCATCGCATCGGTTGACATAGCTAATCGCACTCCAGGAGGACAGTTGGGAATTACAGCCGATCTGTCGTGTTAATTTGACTATATTTTACCCTTTATCAGTTGGTTAGGTCAAATTGACTGGCACGCTATGCACACTACACGCGCCGATTTACACGCTTCTGCATCGGAGTGAAGCAAATCTCTGAGGCCTATCGTGTGTTGTCTACGCAGAACTTCACCCCTCGATTTTCGCTTCAGCAGACTCGGTCGCCGTTGCTGCCTAGGATCTCCCCGCCGCCAACCACGCCCGACCGCCGTCCCCCACCACCCACCGGGGCGGCGTCCCCACCACCCTACCTCGCCGCCGTCTCGACCGCCTACACCGTTGGTCCGGCGACCTCTCCAACATACCCAAACCCTAAAACCCCGAATCTGAAGACCGCCGGCGGTGGCGACGACGAGCGGCGGTGGCGAGAGCATGGTGGGCCGCGCGGTTGCTCGCGGAGACTGCTGGGCCACAATAGTCGCGCAGTAAGGCCCCGCGCGACGTTTCGCCTTTTAGAGTTTTTCTTTTAATTAACGTGGCATATGTTTCCGTGGAAGGAAGCAAACGACAGGGTCATAGAAAAGAAAGCCAAACGGCCATCTGTTTGTAGCTTGTGGGCCGGCATGGGCCAGCCAGATGCATAAATTTGATTAAAGTTAAATAGAGTCTTAAATGGAGGCCCAATGCCTGAGCGCTGGCAGGCACGCCGCTCGCGCACGCGGCCACGCCACCAAACACTAGCCCTAATCCGCCTCACCCGCCGCCGCGCCTCCGTCTCCACCTCACCCGCCGCCGCCACGCCACGCCCGCCGCCGCGCCTCCGTCTCCACCTTACCCGCTGTCACCAAGCTACGCTCGCCGCCTGTCCCGGCCTCCTCCACGGCCCCCGCCTCTCACGCTCCGCAGCCTCTTCTCACCTCAACATAGCGCCTCGCGGCCGAAACCCGCATCAGAGCGGGTTAGGCTTCGGTGGCCGCGGACGTGTCCAGTTCAAGCTCAAGAGCCGTAATCGTCGCGGTTTGATCCCCGCCCCTCCCCGTCCCGAGGATTTCCCAGTGAGAATCCCATCATTCATTTTTCTCCAGTATTGTTTCATGTTTGAGGGAACTAGTAATTTGCGAGCTTGAGTATAAGCCACCATTGAAAGAAAAACAATACTCGGTTAATTTGCATCCTGAGAATATTACCCCTTTGTTGTGGCGAAATTTAAAGTTTGAGTTGAACAATCAAAATTCAGATGAGTCGTGTGGATCCCTATACAGATTAAATACGAAGTTGGTAGTTTAAACGTTTCATCCTGCATACCAGTGGTGTTATTTTTATCTCAATGTGAGAAATGCTTATAATTGATACTTCTTTTTGCATCAAAATGGAGTAAAAGATCCCTTAATATCAGGTCAGATAATGGCATAATGCACACAGAGATGTAATGATTCTTATGTGTCATCTGGATGCATTATTCAACTCAGATGTGTATAAGGGTAGCACATCATACCTAGTAGTGTTCTTTTTATTTGAATGTGAGAAATGTTTAAATTCATACTTCTTTTTGCAACAAAATGGAGTAAAAGATCCCTTAATATCTGGTCAGATAATTCACACAGACATGTAATGATTCTTATGTGTCATTTGGATGCATGATTCAACTTAGATGTGTATAACAGTAGCTATTGATGTGTTACTTATAGAAACCATTTAATTTTTTGTAGGATGATGTCCGGCAACTGTTTTTTTATGATCCAGACACTGAAAGGAGAGATGTTGACCCAATATATCAGATCTGAAGAAGCTATTGTGTTGACACCCGTACCAGGTGACACCCGGATGTATAAGAAGCGATCCAAGCGTGTCAGGCTAGGTTCTTCATCTGTGGTTTCATGGCATACTGATCTTCATGTGCTCGGATGGTGTCTTGAAGGTAATGCTACACAACTTGATTTTGGCATTGATCATCTTTGGCTATCTCAGAGGGGAGTTATCTTTATTGCAATTTCTCAAGCCGGGCACTCCGGTTGGGAGGAGTAAAGATATGAGCTTATTAGCAGATACACTTGAGATTCTTCATTCCACACCATCAAAGATCGTACTGCCTGCAGATCTCAGGCGATTGATTGGTCTTTTTAAAAATTTTGACCCGAAATACTATGATCTTGTCATAGTTAACATCTGTCATGAATCTGAGGCAATGAAATGCTCAATCTTTGTGAAGATGTTCAACAGGCTTATGGTTCTTGAGAGAACAGACAAGAGATTGTATCGCAAGATTATGAAATCAATCCCCTATGCAAAGGTATGGATCCGTGAAGCCTCAATGAATGCTCATCTTCCTACTGCTATGCGCTATGATGGAAGTAAACCTGGTAACATCAAGGCACTAGTTACTCCTTATCTTATCACCCCAATCAGTTACAAGAGCACAGCCTGCTTGATCTACGTTGCAATGGTGAGGCATGCCTGTAGAGAGACTATTCAATTGATTTTAGAGGATGCAAGGAAGCTGCTTTGTGTGCTGCAGTGGCAGCATTTGCTCTGCAGCCAGGACTTCCGGCGAGACGTCGACATCAACCTCTAAAACCCCTCAGCAAAGCTATGGCCTCGCATATAGGGTCTGCTTTGTGTTTGATGAGTGGGAGGTTTTACCAGCTTGATGACGGACCTAAAGAAGTTCATCAAACATTGCCTTCTGAAGCTGGAAAAGAAGTTCAGACACGGACACATCAAACATATGCTCAGTCTGATCACTGTCAAACATTAGGGTTGGCGGAGGTGCTTGTGGCACTGCAGAAGGCAGAACTGCTGCTGCTGCAGCTCTCCATGCCGCACTCGAAGATTCTGATGTTGCGCTATGGTTGTGGCTGCAACTTTTGCTGCTTCCTTTGATGCCTCCAGTGAACTGTATGATTTCTCAAGTGCATCTACTACAGCTGTCCCTATATGCGAGGCCATAGCTTTGCTGAGGGGCTTTAGAGGTTGATGTCGACGTCTCGCTGGAAGACTTGGCTGCAGAGCAAATGCTGCCACTGCAGCACACAAAGCAGCTTCCTTGCATCCTCTAAAATCAATTGAATAGTCTCTCTCCAGGTGCCTCACCATTACGGCGTAGATCAAGCAGGCTGGCAGCTGTGCTCTTATAACTGATTGGGGTGATAAGACAAAGAGTAACTAGTACCTTGATGTTACCGGGTTTACTTCCATCATAGCACATAGCAGTAGCAAGATGAATATTCATCGAGGCTTCACGGATCCACACCTTTGCATAGGGGATTGATTTCATAATCTTGCGATACATTCTCTTGTCTGTTCCCTCAAGAACCATAAGCCTGTTGAACATTTCACAAAGATTGAGCATTTCATTGCCTCAGATTCATGACAAATGTTACCAGTGACAAGATCATAGTATTTCGGGTCAAATTTTTAAGAAGGCCAATCAATCCCCTAAGATTTGCAGGCAGTACGATCTTTGATGGTGTGGAATGAAGAATCTCAAGTGTATCTGCTAATGAGCCCATATCTTTACTCCTCCTAACCGGAGTGCCCGGCTTGAGAAATTGCAATAAAGATAACTCTCCTCTAAGGTAGCCAAGATGATCAATGTCAAAATCAAGTTTCGTTGCATTGTGGTAGTTCACAATCTGAGCGCAAAAAATCTCATTTGCTGCATGTTTTGAGTTCGAGGGCCGGCTGTCTGTGTTAGGCAAAGGAGTTGGGCAGCTAGGGGTTGGCAGGGTCTGCAATTGGCAGGCGTCATTTGTTGGTACTGATTCTTTTGTCTTTTTAGCTTATAGCGTATTGTCCTAAGAGATCATTTACTTTTACTGCTTGGTAGCCACAGCTTGATTAGCTTTAAATCATCTTGGCTTAGCGTATTTTCCTAACGATTTTATTCAGTTAATTCAAGTTGTTCTGTATGAAATGAAACTTGGCTTAGCAATTGGTCTTACATTGTGTTATTATTTCTCAAACCTGCAAGAATTAAGGTGTTCTATGTTTGATGAGGAGTTCATGGCTGACATGAATAGTCTAATGGTTCAATGTATACTATTATTATGTTTATTACTTGATTTGTTTATGATTAGAGACACATTAGCTCCAATTACTGCTGTACACACACAAATCCCGACACTGCATCCTGTCTTTTTCTTAAGATAGGGGAGTACTGAACCGGGCCCGGGTGGGCGGCGTCTTAACCGAGGCTTTGTCAACTGAGCTGCTCGGTTCACAAGTAAGTGACGTTTTTTTACATGGACAAGGTCTTAAAAAATGAGGTCTTCAGTTTTCTACAGTGCTTTATACCACCACTTCGTGGTATAGAGGCGCCTTCTCCTCGCCGTCGGACCCGGCCTGCCTCCCGGCCGCCGCACCAAGATCGCATCCCCGGCTCACCGTGTTGCCCGTGCCTGCCCGTCCCTGCCTGGCCACCGCCGCACCAGGGCGCATCCCCGGCGCACCGTGCCGCCCCTGCCTGGAGGCCGCTGCACTAGGGCGCTTCCTCGACCCGGCTGTCGCTGCACCAGGGCTTATCCCCGGAGCATGAGAGTTCCCAGGCGGCTAAGTAGATACCGGAGTGTATCTGCCGACCCACGTGTGATGATGCGTTTCTTCCGGCAAATTTCAATCATAGGTGAAATTTCCTTACATGTCTTATGCCTTCTGCTGCAATTGGATAGGGAATTAGGGATCGAATGATAGGGGATTTGAGAACATTATCAGATTGTGAACTACCACAATGTAGACCAAAAATCTTGTTTTATACCTTCCAGAAACAACTATCCCTGATTGCCAGGACTCTAAACTCTATCTTGAGTTTCGTTAGTTAACCATTCAGTTCACCATGATGGCATATGTGGAAGTATAATTTGAGATGACGAGGAAGATGAATCTTATCTCAGGTATTTGTTACAGCACTGCTAGTTTAGTCCCGGCCCTCTACGTTGTCTATTTGACTTCTTACAGGTAAGTGAAAATATAGTCAAATACTTTCTTCATTTAACTGTCTTCCCCCTTCTCTGGTAATATAGCCATAGCTTGCGTTTGCAGTGCTTATTTACTTGATACATATTGAAATTACTAGCCTAGTGAATCATGTATGATTACTAAAATATATATATATATATGTGAAATACTGAATTATCACCAACCTGTGACTAATTAGATATGGCTGTTTGTTCCTGGGCCCTGACTGAAATGCACCGATGCTGGTTTTACTCATCGAAGGTATAGACTTCTCATGGGGACGACATAAGTGTAGTAATGTATACATCAATTGCAATAACTAATTCCTGATGGATATAATGAGAAACTCATCTGCATTAATGATGTGTTTGTGCTCTCAAAGGGCAAATACCAAGTTAATATAATGGAGTAATTCATACATAGATTTCTTGCTTTCTGCTGCAGCGAACATGTTCATGTAATCCGACTGTTGTGTGCAGCTAGCAAGGTGCCATGATTATATCTTAGATACCAGATTGTTATCTAAGCTAGGAATGGTTATGGCAGATTTTAGTTGCAGGTCAGTGCTTAATTTCGCTTGCCCTACCTTTGTACTAAAGATATATTTCTCCAACTAGTTTGAAAATTTGAAGTACTGAACACCACTTGAAGCACGTCCAGTTAGGTTTAATGTCGAGGTCGATGATGTATACTGGTTATATTGTGAAGACAGTGCAGGACCTGGTGATACAAGAATGACTTGGATCAAGCCAGTTCTTGATGGCCAAAGAAAGCTATAGAGAGTAGATGCGATGTCATGATGAGAGTTGTATGTTCTCGGTTATTAACTTATTGCTAGCAAAAGGTTGGAGGCATATGATTTTGTGAATGTAAACCAATCCACTTATGTTGGTGAACAATTTTGACCGCTGTTATGTGCTTTCAAAGTGAATTCAAGCATGACGCACAATATCCATCCTTCCTATAGGCGGCGCTGCAGACTTAACTAGCTAGTCTTGCCGTTCTCAGAGTGATGGATTGGATTGGACCTCAATCCAAATTCATGGATACTTGCACGGGCTATGTGCAAATTTTATTGTTGTACCTTGGAAAATAAATCTGTGATGAAGTCCAATTCATGCCTGCTATATGCCCTTGCTTCAGATTTTGATGTTCTACAGTTTGTTTACTTTGGTAGGGTTTATCTGAGCATGGGACACTCTTTTTTTTTTATGCCTGGGAGCATGTACAAATTGTGATGAAATCTGAAACAAAATATTTTTGACACTGTTTGATGTTCTTCAGCTTGCGACGATCAAAATGATGAGGAACTAGCTAGATCGCACGAAGTAACATTGCATCTCTGCAATCCTGCAAAAGCTCCTGCAGCATTGCGCATCAAAATTTCCGTGTACGTTCTCAAAACAGAATTAAGTTTAGATCGCATGGAATCTGGCTCCGTGACGCATGAAAAAGGCAATCACCGTCAGTGGAGCTCGCTACTGGCGTCGTTCGCGATCGAGGTCTCCGTTAGTCAGGCGATCTGGAGATCGCCGGAGTCGAACGATTCACACGACAGGCGTGGTCGAGGTCTCCGGCAATCCATGGAAAACGAGGTTGGGGCTGACCGGCGCTCCGGACGCTCGCTAGGCCCGAGAGGAGTCCCATGCGATGATCGGATCCGATACGCCCTGCCTGAATCTGGCTGCTCCGACCGTCGCACCTGCTGCCGCTGCCGGCTTGTTGCTCATTGGACTTGACGGTGCCCGCCGCCGCAGCCTCCATCGCCGATCACAAATGGCCTGATCGCTCCGCTCCAGCTCGAAATAAATGTTATAAACCTATTATAATTATTCCACTCTCATACTACTCCACCGTCGTATTCTTTTATACTAGTCATTTTTTCAACACTAGGATAGAGTGGTGTGGGAATAAATTGATTTCACTGATGAGAACTTCCCAGATTTCTCCCAAATCCATTTTGGGGTGTGTCTTTTTTCCATTGATAAAGCACAAGTATGCGCTATATCTAGAAGCCTTCTTAGTTGTGTTAACGAATGTTTGCTACACTAGTACACTTCCATTTACCTAAGTACAAATTTCAAATCATTCAGGGTTCCCTCCAGAAGTCAGTAGCTAAACCATCTCCCACTTCTATTATTCCGCCTCTTAGGTAGAACTCCTTAACTTTGAAGAGAAAAGAGATCATTCCAGATTGGAGAATTACTGGGATTTGCCTTCCGGCAACGAACGAATGAACTTGACAACCTGATCCAATTACATCCGTGAACGTGGCGCACAAAGCGGCACGTAGCGGCGTGTGCATCGACGGGGCACGGGAAAGTTAACAGTAAACATACTTTGGAGAGGCCATGGTTCCCGCCCTTGCATATTGCCTGGCGCAGTGCCGTGAGCTTGACGCTGGCGACGTTGCTGCTAGCTATGGCTAATCTACTCGCCTCATTCAAAGGAGTCGGGCACCATGTGGATGCCATGAACGCAGCCATCGGCTGCTAGAAATGGCCTCGTCGTTGCTCGCAACGTGTTTATAGAATGACTGAATCTGAATGAGCAGGCAAAGTGGCTCTGCCTTTCCATTTTCTCTTGCTCTTCCATGTGCCCTTGCAATAGGACTTCCTCTCTGGCCAATTTATTCAACAAAGCAAAATAGTCAATGCAAGTCACTAAGATTTAGTTTAGTTTGAGTATCATTGTATTTGCTTGAACTCTACAATATGAGCACTAACCTTACAGTTGTAATGCAGGAGAGTGCGATATTTCTGAATCATGGTTAGTAGATCGATGAATGCTGGTACAAAGGTCCATGCAAATTCGATCGTTTATTCCTTTTCAGCTTGTCAGAAGCTAATCTTCCAATTGCTAAAGGTGTACCCACTAAACAGAAATTACATGTCAGTGATCATTGCCCTATATCAAAAGTGAACACTGAGCTGCCAACATTTTCAGTGGCTCACGGAGTACTTGCATATGTTGGCACATGACTACATGAGGGCAAATATTTAAGATCTCCAAGCCACATCAAACAAGGCTGCCCGCTCCAACGAAGGCGCAGCAAAGCTGCGCTTGGTTTCTAGTTTCTTTTCCATAAAGAAGGAAAAAGCTGTGTCCTCAAAGCATTGACTTTCACTCATTGGCAATAATATAAGCAGTCCAAACAGATGAACAAGAGAACAACATTCAAGTACATGGGAGGTCAAGGAGCGGACTCTCTTGTGCAGCATGCTGAATTCGCTTTCCTGGGACGACAGTTAGAGGAATAACATTTAAGTTTTTCATGTCATTACTGGACTTCTGGAAATAAATAGGGACGTGAATAGTGGAGATCTTGTCATTAGTAGCACCGTCGCATATATATGGGAGGTCAGACTCAAGACGCATTAGCAATCGATGCATTCAGTCCAACGGACTCTCTTCTGTAGCCTGATGAATTCGCCTTCTTGGCACGACGGTTACATATCTTGGCCCATACCTGCAGAACCTTTTAGATGGATGGAGTAATCAAGCTGCTGATTTAAATATGATTTGATCATGGTCATGGAGGCAAATAAGAGAAAAGCCAAAATTCTGTTATTCCAATTGAGAACCTCTGTAATGACAGCAAGAGAGAGTTCATACAGAGTGCATCTGTAAACTCCACCGTGCAACTGATCTACACATGAGCTGTGAACGATAGCACTCTTTGAATCATCGCATTTGACCATTCTTATTTAGTTTTGGTTGCGCTAATAATTAACCACCTCAAAGTACGATGTCTGCAAGTAGTTGATGTAATGCAGTCAGCCTTACAAGTCTGTTCAGGTTCAGGTTCAGTCAGCTTCACAATTCTGTCCATGTATGTTCTGAACTACACTAATTTCTTGAGCTCTATTGCATTTCTGCTCTATTGGTACCCACGCCAGAGCGTTTCTGCTCCAATTCGCAGCTAGCATCCATCCGTCAGTGGCGTGTCAGTGGTTGCTCCGCACCACACCTCGCCGGCGTCGTCAATTAATCAATCTTTGTTGGAAGAGCCGTGTCAGGAAATTAGAACACAGTAATGAAACAGCACGATATCCCTGATGCCTGAGGTGCCTTACCTTCAAGCTTCACGAGCACTTGCAGAGTCTGAAAATGCCAAAATGAAAAGGGCAGAGAGATTCAAATCGATACATCCGTTCGCCCGAAATGAAAAGGGCTATTGTTGACTAAAGAATCTCGAACTTGCAGCCATAGAATTGTCCCAAGAACTGGCTGAGCACACCTGGAACCAGCTCCTGCTAGTTGCTTCACGGGGATTACGGAACTGGGGAGAGAATAAACACGATACTTCCTTTTGCATTCAATCACAATGTGTTTTCCTTTCCCCTCAAAAGAGATGTATATAACATGACAGGATTATTGATTTTTCAGGTTATTGCGAGTCATTTCCACAAGACAGATATGGTTGCCCCGAATTGTAACAACAGATACATTGAATCTTCATGGTTGTCGAGGACTCGTATACACATGAAAACAGGAGTTCACAGAATCACAGTTGAGATGGCACATTAAACTAAAACATAGAAAAGCAACTGATTGCCACCCGGGTGAAAACATAGGAAACGGGTTCACAGAATCACCAGTTCAATTCAAAACATAGAAACGCTCACATTAACACCTGAATGAAAACATAGCAAGGGTTCCTCATAATACCAGTTTGGGATTACAATATATTAAAATAAAACACAGAAGAGCAACATGAACCTCACTGAAAACATAGGAACTCATGACATGGTTTTAGCATCTTACAGCCAAAATGCCACAGGATCCATACGGATGGACTCAGCTGATACTGTATTAGGCACCTCATAGTATCGAACCTGACGACACTTAACCCTCAAGTCATGCATCTTGTCATACTTGAGGGAGAAGGTCATCAAACGATACATGTGGCGTCCGCGTTGGGGCACACCTCCTACACCTTCTGACTTCTCGAGCAGCACCTGATCAGCTTTGTCTTCCTTGACCTTCACCTGACAAGCGTTCTCTTTCTCAACCCACACGCACTCAACAAGGCAGTATTTGCGCCAGTTTTCCATGTAGACGAGGCTAGCGCTTACATGCCTATCAGCTGGGTGCTTGCTGAACACCTTCTCCTTGCTGCACTTCCAGGCAGGGCAATGTCTGTCACCAGTGTTGGGCACGTTGCAGGCGTAGAGGCACCCAAAAGCCTCTGGGTCCTTCGAGAACCCAACCAAGGCTTTCAGCTTGCGGTCAAAGTGGCCACGGCCAGTGAAGGGCAGCATCCACTCACCGAGACATTCCCACACAAACTTCCCCATGTCGAAGATGAATGTGGTGGCCACAGTTTCAGTTTCTTCACCCTTGACGCTGACGAGGATGCTCTGTCCATCAGAGTGCATGGCGTAGGAGGAGACATCCGTTGTAGGGAATGGCGGCTCTGGGAGCTGGCGCCATGACCACTTGTCATTGCGATCAGAATCAGAATCAGATTCAGATTCATCCGGCGACGAGCCATCACTGTCAGATTCAGCATCAGAATATACCTGCGGCAAGCGGCAGAGCTCAAAGCATGCCGCGTCTATAGCGAATAGCTTATCGCTGCCCACGGAGAAGTAGATGGGAAAAGCCGGACAGTTCGTCCGAGGGCCTAAGACGACGGTCCGTGCGCGGACGTCCACCAACTGGACGATGCCTGAATTATTGTGATGCAGCCCCATGATCTTGGTGCCAAAGGCGGACGTGAAGAACTGGGGAAACTGACGGTCAGCCTGGTAGCGCCAGAAAGGCTTCGGCAAGCGCTGCTCGGCGTGTTCATCTGATGTGCACGGCAGCGGAAGCCTTACCTTGCGGATGCTGTATCCACACTCCCAGTCATCAACGACAAGGTAAAGGTGCCGCCGACGCTCTGCGGTGCTGCCGCCATCACGCTCGCCACGCTGCCGCTTCGGCATCCCCGATCCTTGCTCGTCGCCTTCTTGTTCTCTACTACCAGCCTGCACGCAGACTCAATTTTACCAGGAATCGATTTTAATATAGAAATCAATCAGGCCAAATCCTCCAACTGCAACTATTTTCGACAAATCCAGGGCACCGAAGATGGAGCGGCGGCGGTTGAGGGTGAGGCGAAGAGGAGAGCGGCGGAGGCGGGGGCGGAGCCGGAGAAGGGATGGATTGTAAAGGAAGGAAACCCCTGCAAGTTTCCCGGCGACGGTGGACCTAATGGGCCGGAATTCATGAGCCGTTACCAAACTGAAGAAAAACCGCCGCAGCGGCCCAATTATTTGGGCCTCCTGCGCGGAGTAAGTATCCGGTCCATCTGTGGCCTTTTTTTTTTGCTCTTATGTAGAGCACGTGCCACAGGCACATGTTACGTAAGAGAATAAAAAATAATTATTTTTTCAAAATTGTACAACTATTAATGGGATTTCAACATCAAAACAGTTCACAAATATCATAACAATTTTATTATATATATTTATATATTTTATCAGATTAAATTGAGATGTTATCCGGAAAAAAAGAGATTAAATTGAGATGCTCGAGCATGTCGAGCAAGCCAGTACATGACGAAGAAGTAAGCAATGAGCTAATCTATCTAATCTAATTTAATCAGATTGATGATGGTGAATTGGTGATTAGCAGCAGAGCAGCGTGGCACGCAAGCAGCGCAAAGATCAAGAACTGACATGGATGCCGTTGGGCGAGTGAGCACACCACGTCCTCGACCCTCACCCGCGTGAGCCCCCTCGACAGCAGTTTGAGTAGGCCAGCGACGTCTTAGTCGAGCTCGATCGGCCAACCTTGTTAGTGACGACGCGACGGCATCGGGGGAGAAGGCTCGGTGGTGCGGTCGACCTCGCCGAAGAAGGGGAGGCTGTTAGCGGCACAAACGCACGCCAAGATCCACCGCAAGCTTACGGATCGTATGTAGCTTTTCCCTCAAGAGTACTCGCCAAGGTTTGTCAATCTGTGGAACCAAAAATGTAGGGGCTAGTGTCAATGGCAAGGGAGACCTGTTAGTAATTTTGTGCATGGTAGATAGGATTGCATGTTTGTTTTTCAGTTGATGCATGCATGCGAGCACCGGGCTGTGGCTGCCGCGCGCGTAGGAGGTTGTGGCGCGAGACTCGCTCGTCCACGAACCTGGGCATGCAAGCATGGCTGCCGTTGCGGAGGCGTGGGGATGGACGCGCTGATTTTCCGCACGGACGCGCTGTGATCGTGCTGCTCTTCTGTGCTCTCCAATAAAAGAGAAAGCTAAGAACAGAAAACGCTGCCACTTTATCGCAGCACAAAACCTGTGAGTCCAAGTGATCTCGTGTGAGCTTGTGTTCACTATTGTCACTGCTCGTGTCCTACTCGCCGACGTTCACGGTCGTCCGGCGACCAACAAGTGGCATCAGAGTCATAAGACGGGACCTGCGCCGCCATGACATCGCCGCTGCGCCGTGGCCGGACGCTGCCGCCGAGCAAGGTCGGTACATCGGGGGGCAACAAGACTCTGTCACGCTCGCCGAAAGGGAAGTCGCCGCAGCGCACGCCGACCCCGAGCCGATCTCCACCGCGCCGATCACGCACGCGGGATGCACGACGTTCGCACACCCGGGACGCACACCGACCGCGGGAAGTCATCGTCGAGCGCATCATCCGTGAAGGCGGGAGCTCCAGCAACTGGCCGCAGCTTACGAAGACAAATTACGATTCGTGGTCACTGCTGATGAAGTTGAAACTCCAGGCACGTCACCTATGGCGGGCCATCGAGGACGACGGCGTCGACTTCTATGACGACCGTACCGCACTGGAGGCAATCTGTAGCGGCGTCCCGCCGGAGATGGTTCCCACCCTGGCGACCAAGCCGTCAGCCAAGGCAACATGGGAGGCTGTACAGACGATGCGCATCGGGGACGAACGGGTCCGGAAGTCAACGGCACAAAGCCTCCGCGCCGAGTACGAGCAAATCGCCTTCCGCGACGGTGAGTCAGTTGAGGATTTCTCCCTCCGCCTATCCAACATTGTCCAGAGACTGGCGATCCTCGGCGACCCGGAGCCGGAATCAAAGGTCGTGGCCAAGTTTCTCCGCGTCGCGCGACCCCGGTACCGGCAACTTGTCGTCTCCATCGAGACCCTCCTCAACATCGACACGCTCTCGGTCGAGGAGGTCACCGGCCGGCTCAAGGCGGCCACTGAAGACGAACCAGCGCCGCCCCAGACCGCCGGTGGCAAGCTGCTCCTCGCGGAGGAGCAGTGGCTGGAGAAGTACAAGAAGCAGGAGTACAGCCGCGGCGGATCGAGCTCCGGTAGCCGCGGCAAGCGTCGCGGCAGAGGACATGGACGCAGCGGCAGCGGCAACAACAACACGCGGGCCGGCACAAACGCCGGCGACACCTGCAGGAACTGCGGCAAGAAAGGCCATTGGGCCAAAGACTGCCGAGGTAAGCCCAGGCATGAGCAGGCCCACGTGGCCCAAGATGACGAGCCCACTCTTCTTCTTCCGGTGCGATGTGAGCAGGAGGGGATTTTTCCCCAAATCGAGCCGCCGCCGCCGAAGCAAGATCCGGCGATCCCGCCGGCGATTCACCATGGCGGCCACCTCCACCTCACCGAGAGCAAGGTGTTCGCCGCCTTCGATGAATCCGAGGACCGGGACCCGAAGCGATGGGTCCTGGACACGGGTGCCTCCAACCACATGTCGGGCTCACGAGCAGCGTTCTCTGACCTCGACACCGGCGTCACCGGGTCTGTCCGCTTCGGTGACGGCTCCGTCACGCAGATCGAGGGGACTGGCACCGTGCTTTTCTCCTGCAAGAATGGGGAGCACCGGTCACTCCCCAACGTCTACTACCTACCGCGCCTCACCGCCAACATCATCTCTGTCGGCCAGCTCGACGAAGGCGGCTACCAGGTGCTCGTAGAGGACGGCGTGATGCGCATCCGCGATGAGGAGCGGCATCTGCTCGTGAAGATTCCTCGTAATCCAGGAAGGCTGTACATGCTCGACGTCACCATCGCACGCCCGGTCTGCCTAGCGGCACGCACCGACGACGACTCTTGGATTTGGCACTCCCGGTTCGGCCATATCCATTTTGCCGCTCTGCGCAAAATGGCGCGGGAGGAGCTGGTTCGCGGCTTGCCCCTGCTCAATCAGGTGGAGCAGGTTTGCGAGGCCTGCCTTGCCGGCAAACAGCGTCGAGCGCCGTTCCCGCAGAAGGCGCTCGGGCGTTCAACAGAGGTGCTCCAACTCCTCCACGGCGACATTTGTGGTCCCATCACGCCGGCGACACCAAGCGGTAACCGGTACTTTCTTCTGCTTGTTAATGATTACTCCCGATATATGTGGATCTCCTTGCTGCCATCCAAGGATGCTGCTACGACGGCCATCAAGCACATTCAGGCCGCAGCAGAACGCAAGACAGGGAAGAAGGTCAAGGCTCTCCGCACGGATCGTGGAGGAGAGTTTGCCGCAGCGGACTTCACAGCATACTACGCCCAACTCGGCGTGCGACGCGAGCTCACGGCGCCGTACACGCCCCAACAGAATGGCGTGGTGGAGCGCCGGAACCAAACTGTCGTGGGCACAGCACGCAGTATGCTGAAGGCCAAGGCGCTCCCTGGCGTATTCTGGGGGGAGGCTGTCACGACGGCCGTGTACCTCCTAAATCGGTCGTCGTGCAAAGCCACTAGAGGAAAGACGCCATACAAGCTCTGGACAGGAAGCTCGCCGGTGGTGCATCACCCCCGCACGTTCGGGTGCATCGCCCACGTCAAGGTGACCACGCCAAAACTGAGGAAGTTGGATGACCGCAGCCGGCGCATGATCTTCGTCGGGTACGAGCCGGGCTCCAAGGCATATCGTGCCTACGATCCGACAACCCGGCGTATCCACATCAGCCGCGACATCATCTTCGATGAGGCGGTGTAGTGAACCTGGTCCGCTGAACACGATGTCGACCCCGGTGAGTTCATCGTCCAGGAATTCGATCCTCAGGAGCCCGCCGTGATCACCACCACCAGTACAACGACGACATGCATCCCAGCTGCAGGCTCTACATCAGGCTCATCCTCAGCAGCTCCATCATCATCTTCGTCGCCACCAGCCATGGACAGGTCCATGGCGAATGCACCTGCCAGCGGCTCTGCTTTCAGAACACCGAACCCACAGCCGCAGCAGGGCATCGAGTTCGCCTCACCACCAAGTGCTGGGTTCAGTGAGCAGCTGGACGCCGACCATGATGACGGTGCGCCCCTTCGTTTCCGCTACGTCGACAACGTGCTTGGGGAGTCTGAGGCACCCGGGCTCGCTGCACGGGAATTGGAGGAGCGGCTGCTGCTAGCAAGCGACGCCGAGCCGACATCGTATGAGGAGGCGCTGCTCCATGAGTGCTGGCGCCACGCGATGCTGGACGAGATGACGTCCATCGAGGCGAGCGGCACCTGGGAGCTGGTCGAGCTGCCACTGCACGCGAGGCCGATCAGCCTCAAGTGGGTCTACAAGACTAAGAAGGACGCAGCCGGGGTCATCACCAAGCACAAGGCCTGGCTCATCGCCAAGGGATATGTCCAGCGCCAAGGAGTTGACTTTGATGAAGTCTTCGCCCCAGTTGCGCGACTTGAGTCCGTCCGGCTGTTGCTTGCCCACGCTGCCTCTGAAGGCTGGGCAGTGCATCACATGGACGTCAAGTCCGCATTCCTCAATGGCGTTCTCCAGGAAGAGGTGTACGTTGAGCAGCCCCCAGGCTTCGTCCTCAAGGGGCATGAACGCAAGGTGCTGCACCTCGTCAAAGCTCTCTATGGACTCCGTCAAGCCCCACGCGCCTGGTACTCCAAACTGGAAGAGTCACTGATCAACCTCGGCTTCGAGAGGAGTTCTTATGAGCATGTTGTCTACCTCTGCGGTGAACAGAGTCAACGCCTTGTAGTGGGGGTTTATGTGGATGATCTTGTGATCACTGGAGGGAACCAAGCTGACATTGATGTGTTCAAGGCAGAGATGCAGGCAACATTCAAGATGAGTGACTTGGGTCTTCTCCACTCCTATCTCGGGCTTGAGGTGGCACAAACAGAGACAGGCATAACTGTAAGTCAGAGTGCCTATGCAGCTAAGATACTGGAGAATGCAGGCATGACTGGGTGTAATCCAAGTCAAGTCCCAATGGAGCCACGACTGAAATTGAGCAAGGTGAGCACTCCTAGTGCTGTTGACCCTACAGTCTATAGAAGCATTGTGGGCTCCTTGCAATATCTGGTGAACTCAAGGCCAGACCTGGCATATTCAGTCGGCTACATCAGTCGGTTTATGGAGGCACCGACAATGGAGCATATGGCAGCCGTCAAGCGAGTGTTGAGGTATGTTGCTGGTACCCTGCATTTTGGCTGTCATTATACTCGGAAGAAGCAAGCACAGCTCGTTGGCTATAGCGATAGTGATCTGGCCGGTGACGTTGACACACGGAAGAGCACTACTGGAGTCTTCTTCTTCCTTGGCAACAATCTCATCACTTGGCAATCTCAGAAACAGAGAGTTGTAGCTCTTGCGAGGCTGAATATATAGCTGCAGCTACTGGAGCATGTCCGCGGCTTCTTGCAGAGCTCAAAGGCGAGAAGGCCAGCGCAACCACACTGAAGATCGACAATCAGTCTGCCATTGCACTGAGCAAGAACCCGGTGTTCCACGACCGCAGCAAGCACATAGATGTCAGGTATCACTACATCAGAGAGTGCGTCGAGGAGGACCGGGTGCGACTTGAGTCCATTGGGACAACAGAGCAGCTGGCGGACATGTTGACAAAGGCCCTGGGAAAGGAACGTTTCTGCTGGTTGCGTTCTAAGATCGGGGTCATTGACGTAAATCACATGCACAAGAATTAGGAGGAGAATTTGTTAGTAATTTTGTGCATGTTAGATAGGATTGCATGTTTGTTTTTCAGTTGATGCATGCGCGCGAGCACCGGGCTGTGGCTGCCGCGCGTGTAGGAGGTTGTGGCGCGAGACTTGCTCGTCCACGAACCTGGGCATGCAAGCATGGCTGCCTTTGCGGAGGCGTGGAGATGGACGCGCTGATTTCCCGCACGGACGCGCTGTGATCGTGCTGCTCTTCTGTGCTCATGTCCTGCTCGCCGACGTTCACCATCGTCCGGCGACCAACAAGACCTACATGTCAGGGGCGTCTGTCAGAGGGAAAGAAAGAGGTTAGTGGTTGAAAGCACGTTGAGCAGCCTTGAAAATTAACCATTGGACAGCTTGGTTGCATAGCAGACAGACTCGTTGAAATGGGACTGTTGAAGAGGAGAATACTTTGATCTTGCTTCGATCGAGGAAGAATTATATCTTGAGCTGCATTTGTCTTTTTTTTTTTGAACTTATCTTGTTGGTACCAGCTTCCATGGAAAGCACTGCCTAAAAACATTTCATATTGATTTGTGGTATTTACTTGGTTGGTTTTCGAGTCCCAACTAGTAGGTTGGTTGCAGTGCTTTTTTCTATCCGTGCCTGCCCCCAACATTTAGTTTCATATGATACACCTGAAGAACAATAAGTCCACCAGGACATTGCCCTATTTTCTATCTAGCCTATCCTGATCATCTTGTCTTGTTTTCAGTGGCGGCTAGGTCTGGCTATTTCTCAGTGAAACCGGTAGCAGTAGCGACTTCCCATATGCAACAGGAAGCGCTAGCAGTTTCTTCCCTTTCCCGACATATGCCCTCTTTGTGAAGTTGTTGTAGTCGTTTGCTTCAATCTCATCCAGGATTTGCCGGTACAACAGTAGGGAGGCCCATACCTGGAATGGAACAAGGAAACCCGTTTCATCACTATGCTAAAGAAAGAACGACAAGTGCTCTGCTGTTCAGTGCTAAGTTGTTCAACTTACTGGCCATCTGCTAGCCTGTGAGAGCTCAGTCACCCCTCTCTCTGCCTCCTCAAAGAACATCCTGGCCCTCTTGATCTGCTGCTTCATGAAGTTTCTCCATCGGTTTGTGACGACACCATTGAAGATATCCTCATCAGAGAGCCCTGCCTGTGCCAGTTCATCTTGTGGTAAATATACCCTTCCTCTTCTAGCACTAAAAAACATGAAAGAGCAACGGTGTAAATGTTCAGAGACATGCTACTTTTAGATGTTCATGCCTAAGCTGTACGGAAATAGTTACTTACTCCTCTCCTACATCCCGGAGTATATTTGTGAGTTGGTTCGCAATTCCGAGAGCCAAGGCAGCACTATACACGCTTTCAGTTGTTGCCTTAGACTCAGGTGCGATGCCCATCACAGGTACACTCATTAATCCCACAGTTCCAGCAACGTAGTAGCAGTACATGTAGAGCTCGTCGAAGTTCTTATACCTCGCCTTTCTAAGGTCGCTCCGCATCCCTTCAATCATGTCCCTGAAGGGCTGCCACAAATGTGCATTGCATGAGAGGTAGTCCTGTTAGAATGGTGGCATGTACAACATAGTTTGCCAAACCACGAAGTAACACAGGCAGTGATAGGAAGTTTTTGGTCTTATTACTTGGACTTTTCTTCTGAACCTCTCCTTCTAGATTATTATCCAGATTATGATTAATTCACATTACCAAGGCCATATAATTAAATCTTAACTGTTGCCTCTAGCTCCATGTTTGGCTTTGAACTGCCGGGCCACTGTGGGCCAATCAGGAATCCTCTCCCCCTCCATTGCACCCTAAAAAAAGTTCACTCTAAAAGATCCTACATTTCCTTTTACCTAAACAGCTTTGACCCAACGACTCTCTTTGTCCATTTACCTAAACAAGCCCACTACAACATGTGCACGTTTAAATTGAACTTAATAACAATAGCATTGGAGACTAAAGGCTGAAAAATCTGTATGATTTTGTTCTTGTCAACTTAGCAGGTATCTAGTCATACTGCACTAAATTTGCGAGGCCTACGGAATCCAAATGCTAATTAGGAATAGCAACAGCTGTACAGCAGGTATCTAGTCTAGCAGTGGCATTCAGTTTCATCCACTAGTTATTACCTGAATGTCTATGGGGAACCTTGAGATGGTATCAGAAAGAGCGGCATCAAGCATATCGTAAGGGCGTCCCGCGAATAGATCCTCTAGTCTCTTCTCCCACCGGTCCAAAGCTGTTGGCGTAATGTAGTTGGCGTTTGGCCCATCTACGAGCTCATCTGTCCTCCTACACCACACTGCAGAAACACACCCATCAGATTTCCTAAGTCATACCTGAAGCAGGTCATTTAAAATCTCCTATACTTCAGTTTCATATTCTAATAAGGTAGTTTGAAGCGTGAAGAATATGTTCTCATAGCTTTCCAAAAGGTCTTAAAGTATCCATGAAACCATTTAACAGCGTTTTAACCTACCGAAAGCCTATTCTAGTGCTTCCACAGACACTGTCGTAAAAAGTACATTAGGCCTTCATTCGTCGTTGACTATGTTAATTCCCACTGAGAGCTACTTGACACTTGACACCATTACTTTAAAAGTGTGCCAATCTTCATCCAGATTCTTGGAATTTGCTGTTAAAAGCAACTTTTCTTCTTCTTCTTCTTTTTTTACTGCAGCAGCACAAGGTGCATGCAAATTTGCTGAGTGAACTGTACATACTAGGGGATTATATCGATGGAATGGAAGAGTGGAGGGGGAAGACATGGTGATTGTTATATATTGAGATACCTACCATAGATGGCCCATATGGCGCGGCGCCGCTCCTCTGTCATCAACATAGTTCCTGCCATGAGCAGAACAGACACACATGTACGCCATCATCAGGACTGACCATATATACCTCATGGCTAGCTCATCGATCATTTGGAGAGGAGAAGTGCTCGATTATTGAAGATTGCTGCTGCATACATACCGAGGTAAAAAGTCTTGGCATACTCCTCGCAGATCTCGCCGCAGCGGGCGTAGGCCTCCTTGAGGCCGTTGCGCGGCATGTCCAGCTGCTGGGGCCTGACGTCAAGGAGGGGCGTGCGCAGCTGGCGCTTGAGCAATGCCGCCTGCTTGAGCACGACGTCGTAGACCTTCTGCTCGGACGAGACGACGGCCTCTCCCGCCGGGTTGACGGCCAGGCTGGAGTACACGGCGGAGGTCCGGCCAATCTCCCCCGGCTCGAGGCCAAGGCACGCGTACCTGAGCGAGCAGAGCATCCAGCGGCGTGCCGGCACCCGCCTCTTGAGCAGGGAGGAGCACTGGAGGCTCCCATGGTGGTGGATGTCCCGGACGGCGTCGGAGAGCCCGGGCGACGCTGCTCGTACGAGGATGATGGCCATATGTCTCTTATCTGCAAGACGAGGCCAATGAGCACAGCAGAGCACGCACTCTGGGAGCGGAGGGAGAGGGATGACTGGGAAGGAGGAAGGGAAAAAAAGACAGACCACGCACGCTAGCTGGGTGGTGGCCGCACTACCGGCATTCAGTTAGCATCGGGCAAAAGGTTCCATGGGAATGAATGAATGTACTGGAGGCCAGAAGCAAACAGCTAGAGTAGGCCACTCACCTCTTATCGCCACCACCAGTCGCCTCTCAGTCGCTCTGCTCCCTTGCTTGCTCTCCTACTACTTACTACTTGGCATATGCTGCTCTTGCACACTTGTAGGGCAACAGGCAGCATGCATTTGACATACTACTAGCTAGCAACTAGTAGATGAGCTGCATGTGTCTCCTAGCTTGTGATGTGGAGCATGCTCTGGAGCCTGGAGGGATAGGATCATCGGAGAAGGCACCGGGCACAGGCAGAGGGAAGAAACAAAGGGAGAGACGTGGAGCGGACAGGGGCCAGCCAAGCCGGCAAGGGATAGATAAGCTTATCACATGCCAGCGCTGTGCGGGCGTACTTTGGAGGCCGCTGACGCTGAGTGGTGACACCTGGAAAGGCCCGGATTCACCTGTCCGACGTGGCCCGGAGCGCTGGTGGGCCCCCACTCGCTGACATGGCATGCAATTCCTGGCTACCATTGCCTCTCGAGCTTTCAGGTAGGTAATATAACTCATCACCCAATGGTCTGCTCTGCTCCAAGATTTCGCTGCTCTGCCTTTCTTCTTTCATTTCCTTTTTCCCTTCACTTTTCACCTGATTGCTTAGCAATATGCATGCATCAGTTAGAAATCCGGAGCATAATATGCATGAATGTGGTTGGAAGTTCGGCAGGAGCACGTCCAGCTAGGAACAGAAAAAGTGTACATTTCTCCTCTCTTTGTGGGCTGTGAGGTGCACAAGCACAAAAGGCACTTGCGTATAGAATTGCATTTGCGTGGTGGAGCAAGAAAGATGAGAAGACGAACAAATGGTTCGCATGCAGTAACAGAAAACGTGCAGGGTTTGGATTTTGGTTTGGCTTTGGCCTGGGGTAGACCCCGTAGGCTCAGGACAGGAGCTATCCATGTACAATGCATGTCATGTGTGCGATGTAGACTCCCGCTGCCTTTTCAGATTAGCTTGGCTATCTATCATATATTGACTGACCGTTTGCTTAGTTACACTAGGTACTCTGCAAAGCCCTACTACGTGTGTATATATCATCATTGTCAAACACTCACATGCATTGTTACACTATGTATAGAATTGTTATTATTTTCTTCAGACTCCGGATGGTGTCACTTAATAGACCTTGCTTATATCGGTACATATAGATAGGGGTATCTCCTACTAGTGTGTCCAGCTCGAGGGGCGCGAGGTTATCCGTAATCTTGCACTAAGCTTCTGGGCGACAGAGCGTACGGCACGGGCCTGATGATTGGGGGCACGGTCTCCGGATCTCCCCCCACGCACTAGCAGGTCCGGCGCATCCACGTGCCCGCAAGGACGAAGTGCTCAGGAACAGCTACCACGGGCCCGAATCACCGTAGGATGGTCTTGGGCCCCCACGTGTGAAAGCCGGACCCCAGGAGGCCTGAGCGCCTGGACCAGCCGGGGGCCCGAACCTCTCATCCCACCAGGGGGAGGTCCGGTGCCGCCACGTGCCCCTGAGGAAGCGGCCGCTAAACCAGCACCGCCATGTGTCCGGTGGATTCCAGCCTTCTGCGAGAAGCCAGCCCAACTACCGCATTAAATGTGGGTGGTTGTGGTGCGCATGCCTGAGACAGGGCATGGGCTACCCTCTGACACGTTGGGCAGGTATGGGTGACATCATGGTAATCCCGCCAGTTACCGAGGCGGCGCGTCACATCACAGCGCCGCGTGCGTGGGCGAGGGACGTATGGTCACATCACAGCGCCGCACGCGTGAGAGAAGAGTTATTATGACATGCTACAGGAAGGCCACAGTGTGCGCTGCTACAGTGCTCAAAGGCTACAGCACAGTAGGTCAATATAGCCCCTTCGCCTATCAGCGCGAGCTGACTCTACGACGACAGCACGACTCCCTCTACGCATGTCAGCGGCAGCAGACCCTATACTAGCAAGGCGGCACAAGACCATATCCAGACAGAGGATATGCACGGAGGTTGATGAGGCAGATCTCTAGATCTGAGTCATTTAAGGCTCTAATGTTTACGTTATTTAATATGTCGTCGGGTACACCTGTCGGGCCCCCGCTCAGTGTACGCGCTCCCCTTGAGCTTATAAAAGGGATAGTGCGCACGTTAAAACACAATGGACACAGACACACACAAGTTTCACGAACATAGAAGTTCACCCCACACAAGTTTTCACAGACTCACAGAAGTTTCACAAACTTAGTAGCAATATATCACACAGTGGACGTAGCGTTTTACGCTCCGGTGGTCTGAATCACTCTAAACCCTTATGTGCTTCTCGTGTTCATACGCCTCTAGATCGAGGATTCCTTGACTTGCCCCAAACTCATCCTAAACTAGGATTAAGCGGGTGCACTCCACCACTCGACTAGAGAAATCATCCGACAGCTTGCATCTAGCTAGTATAGTGTGCAGTTGACTCTTATATATATCACTATCCAATTCTGATCAATATGGCCTGATTAGATTGCAATTTTTTTCAACACGATACTATAGCACTTTCGTTTGTATTTGATAAATTTTATCTAATCATGGACTAACTAGGTTTAAAAGATTCGTCTCGTGATATACAATTAAGCTGTGCAATTAGTTATTTTTTTACATATATTTACTGCTCCGTGCATGTATCCCTCTGTGCATGTATTCCAAAATTGATGTGATGGAAAGAGAGTGTAAAAAGTTGGAATTTTGAGGGGATCTAAACAAGGTCTAATTTTCTCGTTAGGGTGCATGCAGAAGCCCAGGAGCCATCAGCCAAGGACACAACAAAACTCATGTTGTTCCTGCCAATTATAAACACGGGCAGGTGAGAAAGATTGTCAGTCCACGTAAGCTGTGTTACTCGACCCTCCATGTTTTTTTTATATAAAAAAGATCGACCTTCCCTGCTCAATCCTTTCAGAGAAGAGGGACATAGCAGGCTAACTGTCGCAAAAGTAAAAGCGGCAGCTTTTCAGGAGACAAAGTTTTGATTGGCAGATGGAGCAAGTGCGGCCGCCCATCATCCAATGACTTGGGCCGGAGTTATTAAGGGTGTGTTCGTTTCCGGGTACTTAAAATTTAGAGGGGTCCTATCAAAAAGAATCTTGTCATTTAGAAGTATTAAATAAAGTCTAATTACAAAACTAATTGCAGAACCCTAGTGCTAATTCGCGAGACGAATCTAATGAGGTATATTAGTCCATGATTAGCGAATAATTACTGTAGCATCACTGTGGCAAATTATGGATTAATTAGGCTCATTAAATTTGTCTCGCGAATTAGCACACAGCTGTGCAAAAAATTTTATAAACAGATTTTATTTAATACTTCTAAATAGCAAGATTCTCTTTAATGTGATGGGTCTAAAGTTTAGAGGGTGGGAAACGAACAGGCCCTAAAATCGAAACAAAAGCTGCTCCGACTCAAATGTGTAATCAAGTTTGATCAGTTGGATCCCCTCTTCGTTGTGGCTGCAGATACGGTACATCAGAAGTTTTGATGTCTTGATGATTGATCAGGATACTGGGAACAGGGCCAATCATGGCTAAGTATGTTCTTCTACCTATTTTCATTTTTTTCCCTTTCTATCTTACTGATCCTTTATTTTCGAAAGATCTATGTTTCTGAAATTAATAAAATTTTCCTTTTCGAAAAAAAATGTTTCCGATCCTTTTCGGGACAAGAAACTTCACCTGGTCTGGATTAATAATCTGATTTTGGTATTTTTCTTCTTCTTGATAGGATATCTGATGATGAGGTAACGAGAGATATGCTTGCACATGTGGTCCATGAATTCATCTGCTCTTGTCACGTGGTACACAAAATTGGAGACTCGAGAGTGGTCTGATTCTGACTTCATGGCTTTGCAGAAATTTGTTTAAAAGCTGAACAAAAGGCCATAACTGCAACATAATCTAAATTCGAAATGATAGAAGAAGAAGAAGAAGAAGAAGAAGAAGAAGAAGAAGAAGAAGAAGAAGGGACAAGAAGACTAGATTTCTTCTATCTCCAACCATCGTTCTCTATATCCTTTTTTATATCCTTCATTTACAGACTTCTCTACAAGATTCTCTCCTCTATATCTCATTTCTCTTCAACAACGTTATCTAAATCTCGTTCTCTATACATTAAACCCTATATTAGAAACGTATTTTGTTCCAAATTTTTGTACGTACGTATTTAGCATACCTCAAATGCTATGGATATATTTTATTTTTATTTAATCCAGTGTTTAAAACGTAAAGAAAAAATAGAGAAGAGGAGAGAGAATCTCTATATATAGAGGAAACCTGTAGCGTTCTCTATTTTAGAGGACCATTTAGAGAACACTGCTGAAGCATATAGAGAACGGAATCTTCTCTATGTATAGGGTAGAGAACGGTTTAGAGTCTCTCGTCGGAGACAGCCTTGCTACATCTCTGGAAGCCCATACCTGGAGAATCACGACTTTGAATGCCAAAGACCGAAGTACAGTGGTGGCCTGAAAACTGAAAATATCGTGTCACATTAACTTAAAGGCAGTGGAGCTTGTCTCTTTTAATGTAAGGCTGCAATATAATCGGTTGGTTTGTCTTTTTTCTCCACGCACGCAATGCAAAGTGAGCAAAGGTGGAAGGACGGCATGGACTTGGTCGGAGGTGCGGCAGTACTCTTGCTGTCTGTCACCGCCACATGGATGGCAGACAGCAATACAGCGTGCCTCAGTGAGGTCCCGTTTAGATTGTAAAAAATTTGCAACAATGCGTCACTGTAGCGCTTTCGTTGTATTTGACAAATTTTATCTAATCACGGACTAATTAGGCTCAAAAGATTCATCTCGTGATGTACAATTAAACTGTGCAATTAGTTATTTTTTTACATACATTTACTGCTCTATGCATGTATCCTAAAATTGATGTGATGGAGAGAGAGCGTAAAAAGTTGGAATTTGGAGGTGATCTAAACAAGGCTGAATCTCTCAGCCTGGCTCGCCCGTGATTTGGATGGACCATCCATCCCCATCGGCACTACACTGCCTGTAATGTACGTCGTGAAACTTTGCTTGACTCAAGTTAGACTGTGATGTGTTTTGTTGAATATCTGATCCACTGCATGCATTTCTCTTTTATGCGAGGGCCGGTGCACACTTGCATTTATTCCTTCTTCTTCATCAGGCCGGCTGCCACTGCATTGATTGGAGATTGCAAATAAATGAACTCAAGTGAATTGAAGGAGATGGGTTCTGACCCTACTCGGGGCTGCTGCATCTCCGGGGGGTCTGTCGTGGATCTTGCTTGATTCATGCATCGCCCATGCAATGCTGAGCTGCCCTCAAGCCTGAATGCTGCTGCTGCTTCTTCTTCTTCTAATGAATAGTGACTGCTTCTGCGAGGTAAGGAAGAAATATACAGAGAATTCTATCTACAATATGGATGCATGCTTGTTGTTATTAGTCATGGTGATTGGAGAGCTTTTCTTGCCTAGAATCGATAGATGGTTAGTCAACTTGCACTGCTGTGCATGTTTGTTTGGCAGCTACAACGTTGAGTTAACTGCTGTTGAACCATGCGTAGCATAGCAAATCATTTTTCGACTAGGGTTGGTCCTGCTAGTGCTAGAGCGTTCATAGTCACTGACTCATAGCAGCAGGTGCAGCAGAGCTGCTGCTACAGATGACAAAGCTGACTGGTGTAGTGGCCAGGCCACCCAGGCATGGCAGGCCCTCTGTACCTGAAGGGGCCTACTGCCAGTAGGGAACGGTACTGAACCACTGTTGAACCGATCCACTACTAGAGGACATGGATCGGGGGCCGGTCTGATAATTGGACCTGGGTCTCCGGTTCCTGGTCAATGGTCATGAATCGGTCCACTCCAGTCAGGCTGGCTCGGGCTGCCTTTTCGCGCTGACAGTGTCCATGCGGACTTGATTTGGCTGAATAAAATTTACACCAATTTTTTCAACAATAATGCACTTTTTTTTGGCGAAAACAACAAGAATACACTACACCAAGAATGTCCCCGATGTTGATATTTCTGTGGTGTTGGTAGAGATTCTTGCATACATAAGACAGCACGCATTTGTGAACTATTATTTGCCTTTTGTAAAAAGGGGACATTGTAAAATATCCTACATTTCCCAGCAACCAACATAATACACCTCCAGCCAGCCAATGAGCCAACCAACCAAGAAAGCAACACAAGGCCACAGAGAAGAGATTGCAATGGTTGCGAGGCCAAGAAACTTATGTGTAACTACTGCTGTGCTTAAATAGCTCTCCTTGGCGTTCTCTCTCTCTCTCTCTCTCTCTCTCTCTCTCCATATCAATCAAGCACTGAACACTGCTCCGATCCGCTGAATCAAAGAATAGGGAGGGAGGGAGGAAGGAGGGGTCCTGCTCTACTTCCTCTTGTTGCAACCTTCTTCTCCATCTGCCCAAGGTGATCGGGGGCGGGGTTCATGCTCCGACTTCTTCCTTTCTCTGATGCCTCCATCTGTTCCTCCCCTTTCATTTCAGTTACTTTCCTCTCCGCGGCTCTGTCAGTCCTCCCTGGAGAATCAATCTCGATTCTGCGTTTGTTCCCCATGTGTTTTGGTGTCGATCCACAACAACAGGCCTTGAGCCCTTGACTACACCAATGCGTGAACTTCTGTTGTGTCCTCTTGTTTTTTTTTTTGAAAGATTTTGTCCTCTTGTTTCCCTCACCTTCTTTTCTAGTTTCTCATCGTGCCTATGTTTTCGCTTCCATCGCTGCTTGTATGAACTAGCCTTCTGTATATTTTCGTTACCTTTTGTTTTTCTTGCGTGTTGCAAGTCTTTCCATGAAATTTCGGTTTGTGAGTTTTCTTTTGGGGACAAAAGCTGCGGCCTCTAGCTTACAACTTTCAATTTTTTTTTCAATATTTCTCTGTTTCCCTGGTATTTCACTCGCTCTTGGTTCCTTTCTCTCCTCCATAGTCCGTACCTTCTTGGCATCAATTTCTGGAAATGCTCTGCATTTTTGTTCCTGCAAGAAAGATATGATTATGACAGAATTTCTGGGCTGTCAACTGTCAAGGTCCTATTTTCTTTCGTTTAGTTAGTTTAGCATGCATTTTGGACTATGAAATCGTTGGTTCTTCATCAGCGTGCCTTGTTTGTTTTGGAGCCATTCCCAACTCCTAAAACAGAAGGGTGTTTCCATGTTTGCCCAGTGTTGCGTTCTTCCCTTCAAGTCTTCTCATGCCTAAGTTTACTACTATTTTCTCATACTGTAATCGTATATCTTGTTTCAGTTGCTCTAAATAGTTTAGTACATTTATTATTTTTGTGACCTCGGTATGGAGTCCGGGCAAGACAAATCTTTCTTTTTGTCTAGATTCATTGAATTGTTCATGATAGCTTCATATGTTCTCTTATGCTATCTAAACTAAAGCTAGATTCTTACAGGCACTGACTGTTAAGACACTACTAAGTCATGTTTTATATGAACCTTGCAAATATATAAAAAAGTCTCAGTAAGGGCCTGCCTACTGTTCCAGTCAAAATAAAGTCTATATGAACCTCCTTAGCTTGCTTTTGTTAATAGTTAATACCCAAAACTAAATCTCTACTGTTCATGCTAGCTTATCTGAAAATTCTTTTAAGCTACGCTTGTTTACGTGTGTAATTTTCACAGTCATGATCAAATTCTAAGAACTGGGCTTTACTCTCCTGGCAGTTCAAGTTTGTCAGCCTCACTGTTTCATTATCCCCGACATGGGATCGTGGAGACCAAGACTGCCTGGGTTTGGAGAGGGCTCACAGGCTGCTGAGCCTAGTGGTGGTGGGAGAGGTCCTGGAAGAGGTTTTCGTGGCCGTGGTGGCTCCTATCATCAACAATTCCCTCAAAGTGGTCGTGGAGCTGGCTACTACCAGCACGGACAAGGTGCTGCATCTCAACCTCGTGCAGCAATGGTGTCTCAGCAGTGGCGTCCTGCTGGCCCTGCTGCAGGGTATTTGGGCCATGGTCAGGCTTACAGAGAAGTGCAGCCACCACAAAACTATGGTGGTGGTAGAGGTGGATGCGGGTCAGGCCCGTCCGCCATAGCTCCCGAGCTGCGCCAAGCAATGGAAACTTCACATGAACCAGATGACATCTCCTCACCAGAAGCAGGCTCTCCAGAGCTATCACCACGTGCTTCTACTGTGGAAGTCTCAGATCAGCTGAAAGGTTTGTCTGTACAGGAGAAATCAAATACGGGCCAAGAGATTGTGCAAGCATTTCCAGTGTCGCACAAATCATATAAGTTTCCTCACCGCCCAGGAAATGGAAGCATTGGAACCAGGTGTTTGGTGAAGGCAAATCACTTCTTTGCTGAACTGCCTGACAAGGATCTTCATCAGTATGATGTGTGTCGGTCTATCCTACAGCATTCTCTTGAATTTTGAATAACAACATAAATGTTCTTTACCCTGTTTTTTTTTCTAACCATGGTGGTGTATCCTATCAGGTTTCAATCACCCCAGATGTTACATCACGAATTCGGAGCCGTTCTGTGATGGAAGAGTTGGTGAAGCTGCACAAGATGTCATACTTGGGAGGTCGGCTTCCAGCCTATGACGGTAGAAAGAGCCTATACACGGCTGGCCCATTGCCATTCACTTCAAAAGAATTTCACATAACTCTACTTGAGGAAGATGATGGTTCTGGCGTCAAGAGGTACCATTGAGCCATTCTTTTTGACATGTTTTCTCGTACTAGAGAAGAGCCTATTGGTCTGACATTTCTTATTGTCTTTTCTATGATCTAGGCGTCAGAAAACTTACAAGGTAGTCATTAAATTTGCTGCAAGAGCTGATCTCCGTCGTCTTGAGCAATTTATTGCCGGAAGGCAGGCAGAGGCTCCTCAAGAGGCTTTGCAAGTTCTTGACATTGTCCTGCGGGAGCTTCCAACAGCAAGGTGATTAAATTAAACTCTGTTTCAGATAATCATCGAGAATTGTTCAATGATGCTTTCCACTCCTTTGTTTCACAGATATGCACCATTTGGTCGATCTTTTTTCTCTCCTGACCTGGGGAGGAGGCGATCCCTTGGTGAGGGAATAGAAAGCTGGCGTGGGTTTTACCAGAGCATTCGTCCTACTCAGATGGGCTTGTCATTGAACATTGGTAAACCTCTCTCTCTTGTGGATATATGTATAGGATACATGATTAAACTTGGGTCCTCTCGTTGTAACACTCAAATCTAAGTCCATCCAATAGATATACAACTTCGGTGATGCCAAGAAAATGTTTAATTCTGTGAACAACTCCCTATTAGCATTACATCTCCAATGTTTACAGTTCTGGCCATTAAATACATTCTGCTTCCACTTACATTTTCCACTTTTTCTGCCTTTTCAGATATGTCGGCTACTGTTTTCTTTGAGCCATTACCTGTGATAGATTTTGTTGCACTGCTTTTAAATACTGATATCCGCTCAAGGCCCCTCTCAGATGCTGAACGTGTCAAGGTATGCTTTTCTAACATTTCATGTTCACATTTTATCGTTTCACGAGGAAATAGCTATGCATCACCTATACGCGATATGGGTACGGCGACACAAGACTTTGAAAAACTATACAGTGGTGGTATAGAGTATTGAAGTAAGTATCGGATACGGGTACGGCTGGGCTAGTGAAGTATCAGTGATTCATAGGGAAATAGTCCTCAAATGGGATTTTGTACCTTTCTTTTTGTAATGCAGAAGACCTAAGTTCATCGCACAACAAATGTCTAGCACATTCCTTCTTGGAAACAGACTTTAGTTATTGCATATATTCCTGCTTTCCAGTTCTTAATATTTGCCTCTGTGGTTTTATTTTGTCTTCCATATCTGAGCTGCCAATATTTGTTTTTTTATCTGTCACTTTATGTACTAACCTTGACAATCAATTTTATGTGTTACTGTGCACAATTTTAGATCAAGAAGGCCTTAAGAGGGGTGAAGGTGGAAGTTACCCACCGTGGTAACATGCGGCGGAAGTATCGAATAGCTGGTTTAACATCTCAGGCAACTCGAGAGCTAACGTACTGTCATCCCTTGTTTGTTCATGCACTGCTGTGTCTCTGGGTCATTTGTCAGAGAAAAAGATCTCATGATAATATTCTGATTCTTAAAAGAAGCTGATGTTATTTGCCGCAGTTTCCCTGTTGATCAAGGAGGCATAGTGAAGTCTGTTATACAATATTTTCAAGAGACATATGGTTTTGCTATCCAGCATACCTACCTGCCATGCCTGCAGGTTGGCAATCAGCAGCGTCCAAATTACCTTCCAATGGAGGTAAGTTTAGTGGCTGAAGCTGCTCCTCTTGCTCTCTAGTAGCAAAGCTTTACACTATTGTTTTGATCCCTGTTTAACTTTTGGTAGCAAAACATGTGTTTCTAATGTGTGCTTAAAAATCTGAGTTCACTCAGGTCTGCAAAATAGTGGAGGGACAGAGGTACTCCAAAAGATTAAACCAGAGTCAGATAAGAGCCCTTTTAGAGGAGACATGTCAACGCCCACATGATCGGGAGCGTGACATAATTCAGGTAGTGCCGTTTTCCCCCTTCTTTCAGTTATTTCGGGGGTTCTCCTTCCGTTTGCAACTTCACATGCTTATGCAAAATACAAACTACTTTTGTGTGCCCACAGATGGTGAATCATAACTCTTACCATGAAGATCCTTATGCTAAAGAGTTTGGCATTAAGATCAGTGAGCGTTTGGCTTCAGTTGAGGCACGGATTTTACCTGCTCCTAGGGTAGGTTGAAACCCATCCATATTGAAATGTCTTTTGACCTTTCATTTTTCTCACCACTGTTCTGTGATGATTAACAAACCTTCTATGTTTTACTTCTATTGATGCAGCTCAAATATAACGAGACTGGCAGAGAGAAGGACTGCTTGCCAAGGGTTGGGCAGTGGAATATGATGAACAAGGTACTAAACATTTAGAAATTTCTGAATAATAGTTTCTAAATTGTTTAGAACTAAAGAGTTATATTCGTTATATGTTTTTGAGGAAATGGTATGCATAAGCCCTTGTGTTCTGAGACCTGAGCAACTTTTAAGATGCTGCCCACCTGCCTCTCTCACATTTAGCTTCACAATGCAGTAAATTATATGAGTACAGTTGTGTTGAGCATTCATGTTCAGATAATTGCATTCGTTGAATGAGCAAAATGGCGGGTAGTTATTTTTCCAGCTACCAGTATAATTTATCCCTTGAATTTTCTGCTGTGTTGAAATACTGTTCAATCATTCATGCCATTGTATTAACTCCACTGAGCGCTTTCCTAATTATTATCATTACTAGTTCTATACTTAGACAACAAAAAATGTTTACTTTGCCGCATGATTTACTACTTATTTTCGTTTTCCATTTTCTAGAAAATGGTAAATGGTGGTAGAGTCAGGAGCTGGATCTGTGTCAATTTTGCTCGAAATGTGCAAGAGAGTGTTGCTAGTGGATTTTGTCGTGAACTTGCTCGCATGTGCCAGGCCTCGGGAATGGCAAGTATCCCTCAAAACACATACTGAAATAGCTAGTGTCCACTTCATCTACTGGATTATGGAAGTAATACTATAAGGTGACTGTAGGACTTTGCCTTGGATCCTATTCTTCCACCTATGTATGCACATCCTGATCAAGTGGAGCGAGCTCTGAAAGCCAGATTCCATGATGCAATGAACATGCTTGGACCACAGCGCAAGGAACTTGATTTGCTTATAGGAATACTTCCTGACAACAATGGTTCTCTTTATGGTATATAAACTTAAAACTCTGTGTGCCACTTTTATATTTATTCCTGTGCTATTGAGCATATAATCGCTGTCAAATGTTCTCTGTTGGTATCAGGTGATTTGAAGCGTGTCTGCGAAATAGACCTTGGGATAGTTTCGCAGTGCTGCTGTGCGAAGCAAGTTTTTAAGATGAACAAACAGATACTGGCAAATCTTGCTCTGAAGATAAATGTCAAGGTTGGTTTTCATTGACTCTGCTTTTATTTTTGTTGTGTTTTTTCCGTTGTTGAAACCAACACTTCTGCTTTCAAAGGTTGGAGGAAGGAACACTGTACTTGTTGATGCAGTGTCAAGACGCATTCCTTTGGTGACTGACAGGCCTACCATCATATTTGGTGCGGATGTAACCCATCCTCATCCTGGTGAAGATAGCAGCCCTTCCATTGCTGCTGTAAGTTGAGCTATGAAACACTTTTTATGACTGATCATTCGAATATTAACCTGCGAATGTTTTTATAACCCTGTAGGTTGTGGCCTCCCAAGATTGGCCTGAGGTGACAAAGTATGCTGGTTTAGTTTCTGCGCAATCTCACAGGCAAGAGCTAATAGAGGATTTGTATAAGGTGACACATGATCCTCAGAGGGGAACCATCTGTGGCGGCATGATCAGGTATTCCACCAAGACCCCCATGTCCTTCCTCTTTTCTGTCTTTTTTACCTAGAGCGCGTGTAATACATGTGAGGGCCACATTTTCAGGGAGCTTCTTATATCCTTCAAAAAGTCAACTGGTCAAAAGCCTCAGCGGATACTATTCTACAGGTGTGAGCTCTTACAGAAACTTTGCGCTCATGCTTTGATGCAAAAACCTGCTGTAACTGGCTAGCGACTGGGTTCCCGGCGAACTAACTAATATGGTTACCTTTGGCAGGGATGGTGTGAGTGAAGGGCAGTTTTACCAAGTTCTACTGCATGAGCTGGATGCAATCCGAAAGGTAGCTTTTTTCAGTTTTCCTTTCTTGGGAGACAAGAGAGAGAGTGAGAGACTGGCTGTTGAGATTTGATATTTTGTATCTGCTGTAGGCGTGTGCATCGCTGGAAGCAAATTACCAGCCACAGGTGACTTTTATCGTGGTCCAGAAACGGCACCATACAAGGTTGTTTGCACACAACCACAATGATCAGAATTCAGTTGACAGGAGTGGAAACATACTTCCTGGTGAGCATTATGTTTTTTGAACAACTATTTTACTTAGGAATGCTGCATGTATGGAAACATGCATTCTGTTGGTAGCATGTTAGCATCCCGGGACCACGACTTGCCTAGTCTAACTAGAGAGCAATTCTGTGGCGAATTGAATTGAATTTGCAGGTACTGTTGTGGACTCGAAGATCTGCCATCCTACAGAGTTTGACTTCTTCCTGTGCAGCCACGCTGGCATCAAGGGCACAAGCCGTCCTGCTCACTACCATGTCCTGTGGGATGAGAACAACTTCACAGCTGATGCATTGCAGACCCTTACCAACAACCTCTGCTACACGTACGTAAGCCTGACAACTCTCGTTCATAATCATCTAGATGTCAACTGTGTCCCGGCCGGCTGCCTAAAGAGATACTAACTAACTGTTCGGATTGCTTGTGCAGTTATGCGAGGTGCACGCGCTCTGTATCTATTGGTAAGCCGTTTTCCGAGAGAAAGAGAGTTGAATTCATCAATCTGTTGAATGAATGAATGAATGAATGAATGAATGACTTATTAATCCGTGATCAACAAACCAAAATGCAGTCCCACCAGCGTACTACGCTCATCTGGCTGCTTTCCGTGCCCGGTTCTACATGGAGCCCGACAGCTCGGACAGCGGGTCGCTGGCAAGTGGCGCCCGTGGAGGCGGGGCGCCGTCCAGCTCGTCGACCTCCCGCAGCACCCGCGCGGCCACCGGCGGAGCCGTCAGGCCCCTCCCCGCGCTTAAGGACAGCGTCAAGAGCGTCATGTTCTACTGCTGATGGAGCATGCCATGCCATGCCATGCCTGTCTCTCTCTACAAGCTAGGCATGCAGCAGGCTGCTTTGATACTGCTTGAGCGTGGAATACTTACTCCTCGATAAGATTAGCAGCCAGCAGCCTGCCTGAAATTCGTGTTGCTTGGTATTGGGGTTGTTTATTGATCCTCAGTTATAATCTGCTTGCTACCAATATTGCTAGTCATGTCATCTTGTGGATGTTTAGTTGGTTCGGTGTTGTGTTTCAGCACAATTCCCATGCACTGTCTGTTTCCTTGTTTGTCGTCGTACTGGAGGGATTCCATATGTTACTATGCACCTCTGATCTATTATGTTCATTCCGGATCATATATGCTGCTGCTGTTATTATGAATTGTGGCTTGCATTTGAATTGTCAGTTTTGCTTGCAATCTGGGGTGCCAAACATGCCTCATTAGCTGCTAGATTTTCCATAAAATGTATGTATTTTCTTTAGGGAACTGCCTGCACATTATTGGATTCAGCATCCTTCAATCCTTTTCATATATTATCATCAGTTGTAACCATGTGCACTTTCAATTCTTTACATCATCCATCTTTACAATTACAATCAACACAATGGCATCCACACATGCATACACACCAATCTCTTTACAATACACTGTGGTCCGGTGTTAATGGAGTTTGCTGCAGCCACGAGGACCTTGGCTTCAATACGTTCTAGTCAGAAGTTGAAGACTTGTGCCCCATCAAGCTGGTCATAATCCTAAGAAAGCAAGGGGCCGGCATCCAACAATTAATATTAAGGGACACTCATCATTTTGTTAGTAGGTTTGAAGTTAAATCCGTGCAAGCTGGGGAGAAACCTCACCTCTGAATCCTAGTCTGTGGCTTTCTGCAGCATCCAAATTTGGATTTGTGAAACAACAAATGGATCAGTCAGTTGCTTCCCCGGTCTCTCTTCAGTAAAGTTCTTAAGAGTGGGCACACTTGCCTTTCTTTCGGTCTTACTACTGTCATTGTACTTGGCCCTGCGCTTGCTGGGGCTTGCGGAGGATGTTCATATACTCTTGGTACCGTCTTTGCCTGCAGCAATGATAACATCCTTCATCAGATATCTCCTATACTACAGTCTTGATGATCGCACTGTTGCATCGGATAACCAAATTACTTCTCAACTCACCAGATTCCTGAACTGAAGGTTGTAAAACATCTGCAGGTAACGCTGTTTAGCAATCCTCTCTTCCTTGTTCAGAGTCTTCCAGAAGCCATAAGTTGAACCCATGTTCAGGACTTTAGTTGCATAAATCTTCCATGTATAGCTGCCATCATGTATAACGCATGTTTAGTTTCTTTTCCATCAGATGCATCCAAAAGAGATAGTAAGGTCGGTCATGTCATGGTATGGCACCTACCATTCGTAGATGCGCTGAAGCCCAGCAGTGGACACCTTGTTCCAGTAGCTTGGGTCTTCCTTGCACTTTTGGAAGAAATCTGCAATCTTCTTGCTTGCCTCCCTGCCGTTCGTGGGGTTTATGTGGAAACCGGAGACACCATCCACAATGATCTCTGCCGGTCCTCCCTGATTTGTCGCAAAGGTTGCCAAGCCGCAGTTCATCGCCTCAATCACTGTCAGCCCAAATGCTTCGTAGAGTGCAGGCTGTAGATATTATATTAAAAGGTTAGAGTTGAGTTTCATTCTCTGCAACTTTCAGAAGAGGAAATGTATTTCTCATGATCCCCTAAACAGCATAGAAGCTATTACATACCTGAACAAATGCACCCTTTGTATCGGCAATGCAACGGTACAGCTCACCGTTGCGGACACGGTCAGTCTGTGCCTTGATCCAGCGGATCTGTCCTTTCAGCTGGTACTTGTCGATCAGGTTGTGCATTTTGTTGATCTCTTCTATCTCCTCCCGGTCCTTGGACTGCGACGCGTCCAGCAGGCCAGCGACGACAACAAGGTTTACCAGGTCCCTCAGCTTCTTGTTCTGGCCATACCACTCCACTAGTCCAGTGATGTTCTTTACCTTGTCCAGCCTTGCCATTGAGAAGATGATTGGCTTGTTTCTGTCTGCCAGATACCCTCTGATTTGATGCAGCAAGCAATTAGCAAATCGGTTCAACGAAAGAGATTTATTTTGTGTCTTCAGGAAAAGAAAAAGAAAAGGAGTAAACTTACATGTGTTCATCGGTGTCCTGCTTGCTGTAGAGCAACTCCTCAATCTGTGGGTGTAAATCTGTCAGCCGCTTCTGCTTCTGAGTGAAGGGGAAGTAGATGGACTGGTCAGCACCGGGTGCGGCAATGTTGAACTTTGGATCAAAGACGTTGATGCCCGTGGCGTAGCGGCAAAGCCCCGGCATTGTGAACGCGTAGTGGTGCTCATATTGGCCTGGCTTCTCTTTGCTGCACCATATCTTCATGTTTCAGGCTTCTATTATAAACTAGTTGTCAGTGTTCTGAAGTTACAGTGAGATTCATTATACTGACCTTCCAGCGATTTCTTGGTACGTGCTGGTGATGATAAAGTCACTGGCGTTCATTGCAATCATATCAGCAGTGAATTGGCAGGAGAAGTGGTACTTCTGGTCCAGATCTCTCCACTTGACATCTGAATCTTCATACTTTGTCTTCTCCAGAGCGTGTGCAACTGTCCCCTGTCAGTACGAACATTTTTTGTGTCATACCAAATTTTCTTTGATAGCACAAGTAATCTTGCGAGACTCTAATTGATGATCCATTTTCTCACCTGAGTGACTCCAAGTTTGCTTGACATGAGGGACGCCACCAAGTTGCCATCGGTGTAGTTGCCGATGATCAGGTCTGGCTTGCCCTCCAAAATGTCAAGAATTTTGGCACAAGAATCCTGAAATGATTGTGGTGAGCAGAGCAATTATTTAAATATTACACCCACACATAGGCGTAAGAATTGAAAGCTGGCAAACCTGGGCATATCTCTCTAGGTAAGGGTAGATGTCAAACCGGGACACCCAATGGCGCAAATCCTTGCCGTCTTCGGTCTTGAATGGCACACGAAGTATGCTGGAATGTTTTGTGTTTTCAACTGGCTCGAGCTCCACGTTGCATTTTGTGCCCTTGGCATCTGGTATCAGTCTTGTTAGCTGCAGGGAACATTATCAACCATTAGGACATCTTGATGCATATAAAGCGAGCAGATATGGATCATGAATGGCCAGGATCATGACGTGATGAACTTTACCACAAGAATCTTTGGTGTTACATTCAAACCCTGCTGCTTGATTCTTTGCAGCAACTCCTCTTCAAGGGCCCTGACTTGGTCCAGGATGTAGACCACCTGACCACCGGTATCTGGCAAGCCAAGAACTTTCTCTTGGCCAAAGTAACCGTGGATGGAGAAGACGACGATGTTGAATATGGATGGAAGTCTGCTGAAAAACTTCTCCATGTTGATAGGGTCTGGCGCTTGTAGCACTTCAGAGAGGCAATTCAGTGTCTCCTTGCACCTTTCAGCAGTGTCACCCCACCCTTTCTCCAATCCCCACTCTTGAAACCTGTAGCACCGTTGTTGTGTTCAGAAACCTTAGCAACAACGCATATCTATCTAGTATTTGCACAAAGAACTTTATCTTCTTGAGATAACAATCTATCACCTTTGTTCAAACTTGGGGAATGGCGTGTATCTTGGAAGCCCGCTGACAAATACCTCGGCAAGTAGCAGTGCTGTCTGAAGCTTGTTCACCGTGTCGATTGTATCATTAACCATCAGCTTCTGCATGTTCATCAGGTGATCAGGATATAACTAAAATCACTTGGTTGCCTTTTTTTTTTACAATATATGCACAGCACCATGAAGTGGTGATGAGATCAGATCAGATCTCCTTACCTCGCCACGGTAGTTTAGTGAAAGCAAATAGTCCAGCAACGGTTTCATGCTGATTTCAGGCTTGTCGCCTAGCTTTGAAGACATAAATTTGGAGACAAACTGGAGCCCGTTTCCAATGGATGATGGCAGTGTCAGATGCGGCGTTGAGAGGTCAAGAGCACCGAAATCGACTTCCAGTGAGTTGTCATCCTTTGCCCTAAAATTCAGATAACAAGACATACAGTTTCAGTTGGTACCGACAAATTTGTGATCAAACCATTCAAAAAACAAATCTGTGATCAATGTAAAGGCTCCTGGTATTAGATTGGTGAAGAATATGCACCAGTTCTCGTCATATAATGTCTCCTTGAACTTGAGGTATTCAGACGGTGTAATTCCTTCGACGGACAGATCGTCGGAATGAACTTTGACGTACTCCCAGATGCCAGGATTCATCCTGACAGCAAATGCAACATAGGGTGGTAGCACCACTGCTTCCTGCAGAGATAAGTAAGAGTTATTCCTGTTACTGAGAATAGATTACCTGTGTCGACAGCAAATGCAACATAGGTTTCGCGGCAGACGAGCAGTATACATGCCCATTCAAAGCGGGATGAGAATAGATTACCTGTGTCGAACAAATAATGTAACCGAGGAAGCCTTCGACAAGCTTTTCCTTCTCGACTTTGTCATCCAGTGATTTCTCCAGCTCCTCTATCAGCTGTTGGTTCTTCAAGAGCCTCTTTCCCTTGGACACATACCTGAAACATTGTCGCACAAAATTTTTATATTACAAATGCAAATGAGAATCCTCTGAATCCATCGATGATGCCTTCCTTGTTTTAAATTGGGTTTGTTTACCTCTGGAAGCATCTCTTCATCTGGTACCGGCTTTGCCTTAGCGCATCCGGCATGCTTTCTGCGATGCTGTCCGTCCTCTTGAAACTGAGCTTGGACGCCATGCTGGCTTGGAAACAAAGGAGGTGGACAAGGATGCTATGGAGGAAGGATGCTGTGAAGCTGTGACTGGCTGGGCATTGATGGACAGCAATTTATAGAAGAGAGCATAAAACATTGGACTCTTGACAAGGTTTTCTTTTTGTGGACGCCAGCTGGAAATGGGAGATGGCGCGCAGGGGAGAAAGGACATTGATTTGCTTGGGGGAAGTTATGCTGAAGAAACATGCAAGGCAAGAAAGGCATGGACACCAACGCCGTATCATTGCAAGATTCCTTGGATTAATTTTATACCATACATTATCCCTTCTGTGAAAACAATTAGTACAAGTTTACCTCGTTGGAAAGTCTAGCAGGGTTGGATTTGGATAACTTGCATATGAAAACAATGTACTACTCATCTGAACATAAACACATGACAAGTGGTGTTTTATATAGCTTCAGGGTGTTTTTCAATTGAACCTGACCTACACATTCTTATTACATTTGGCATGATACCAGTTATTTTGCTTGTAAAAGTTCCAGCCACAGCGGCCATGCAGTAACTTGAGAAATAAGCTACTTTCTGCTGATTATGGGCACAGCATTTTTGGTAGCTTACAGATACATGTAAAGGTCTATTTGTTGTGCTAGAGCACAGAGAATTTAGAGCCAAGCTTGTTGAATGTTGATAGTAAATTCTGGGAGCATTCACGGGGACTGGTTAATTGTAAAACAAAAATCATATTTTTGAGCCAGGAAAAAGGGCCTTGTAATTAACCGCCAATACTTTGCGCTCAAAGTCAAAATCCATCAAACCCATGCTTACAATTTACAGACCACCATAACCAGGAAACAGAAAAGAATTACACATTGAGTCCTGGGGAAGGATACTCATATTCAGAGGTAAAGGAAACGTGAGCATCTCCAGATTGATTCACCTGAAAAGAGAGAACCGTACTTCTCCTCAGGGCTCCCCAAACCATCATACCATTTCCAGTACATACATTGGTAGAGTGGTAAAAACAAAAGGGCCGCAAAACAAATGAAAACTCATGGATCAATCATGATCACAATACAAGCTCTTAAATATAAACACAAACTCCTGGAACAATCGACAGGGACAACGGAAACGTGTGGCTGTACCAAAACAAACCGGTGTCTGCAGGAAAGAGGAGCACAAAATACATGTGTGAGCTGCTGTTATAACCATAAACATATAGTGAGATATTTTATACAGGATGAGCAAGATTCTGAAGGGTGTAAGGAATATACCATGCAAATATTTTCAGAATTTCTTCATTCTTCAGACTGGGCATTTGTTTCATAGATGCGACGGCTCTTGTTGTACCGAATGTACCTCTTGCCATCACAGCTTATGATGCGGACCTCAGGGATCTGCTGGACGATGTGCCAGTTCTTGCCACCCTCCAGGCAGCTCCTAAGTAACGAAAGGCTGCACTGCAACTCAAACCTTCGCAGGCCTTTGCACTTTTGAATCAGTAGTTCCAGCCACCGTGCGAAGGCAATGCTCCAGAAGATGATTAGCTCTTCAAAATAAAATGTCTCTGTGGATGGGGGAAACACAAGTCTGAGGTGCTGCAGCGCGTCAAGGGCTGCCACATGCTTCAGCTTTGAGCAGTCGTCAATAATGAGGGAACGAAGCATAGGCAGGTTGGAAATCCTCTGAAGCACCTTGTTATCTTTGAGATGGAGCTCATCAGACAGTTTTAGCAGGTCCTTGATTTCTGTTAGGCTATATGCACCTTCCACATGAAGTTCACTCAGTGCCACGTGCTTTAGGCCTTCTGGTAGAGCTTTCAGTTTTGGACAGGCCTGTATGTGCAGTGATTTCAGACGAGGTAATAGTACCTGGGTCTCTTCCACAGTTAATGACCAATCTTCCAGTTTCTTCATGTTCCTGAGCTTCAAAACCTCAAGCTTGGGGAATGAAGTGCCTGGTGAAACTACAGTAGTGCCCAGGAATTCCGAACCAATGGTGACAATCGAGTCTGCATTTGAGATTTGTAGGGACTGGAGCTGGTTCAGGAGGCCTAGTGAAGGCAGTTTAGTGCATGACATGCAGTTTTCAAGATCCAAAAGCACAAGGCTGGGGAAGGAGGTTCCTAGCTTGGGACCTTTTATCCAACTTGGGAACCTTACTCCTTTGTAGTTCTTGATAACTAGCTTCTCGATGCTCTTGGGTGGGGTGAGCTCATTCCATATCTTTTCACTGGCTTCGGCCGATTCCTCTCCGCTGCATTGGCCATTGCTTACTTCCTGTCCTTCGTTCTCTTCTTTCCCTGTTTCATCTTTGTTCTCTTGGCCCTCCTTTTCTTCTTTCTGTTGCTGTTCTTCTGTTACAAGTGCTTGCTCAGAGAGGTATAGATCCTTCAGAAATGGCTTGTTGGCAAGCGCAGTAGCACCTGAAGTAGCCCTATCCAAACTCTCTATGTGAAGGTGCCTTAATTCTGACAAGGCTTTAAGGTCATCTAAGTCACAACCCTCAGGTCCATTGTTGTCATGACCAATGATTAGACCAGACAGATAATTGAGATGCTTCAGTTCACCGACACCCTTTGGTACATAGCTTAGGGAAGTTCCCTCGAGACGAAGGCATCTAAGCTCTAGCAACGCCTTGATGGACCAAGGAAGTCTCTGTAATCTTTGGCAACCTTGAAGGCTCAATGTCTGCAAATTCATAAGAAATCCAATGGAAGAAGGTATATCTCTGACCTCAGTTCCATCAAGATTGAGGTACCTCAAATGCACCAAGTTGCCAATAGACTTTGGGAGGGCCTCTATTGCTGTCTTGCTCAAATCTAATACACGCAAGCATGGAGCTGACTCGACCAGAATATCTATTGCTCTGACATTTGGGCTTTTGAAGAGCATCACTGACCTTATGCTCATCTGCTGCTTCAGTGAAATTGGATCCTCCAAGCTGCTTTCCATGTTACACAACGTGAGATGCCGGGGCTTTGACAATGAGGTGCTCAATTTCTGCTGACCATAAATTACGATACTCTCGTCTGCTATAAAAAAGCGGGTTAGCGAGCGGAGAAGATCATGCGTCATCCAGCACTGTTCAACATTGTCAGGATCAGGTTGTAACAAGTTTCTTCTTATTAATTCTATATAATACTCTTCAGCTGATTCTTCGGGCAACTTGTTGTCTCTGGCGTTTACAATGCCTTCAGCAATCCAATGCCGAACAAGGTCAAAGCGCTGAATGGGGCATTCTTCTGGATACAGAGAGCAACGGAGGAAACACTCCTTCAGTTCAGAAGGCAGATCAATGTAACTCATATACAGTGCTTGTGGCACTTCTGGAAGGATCGGGGGCATGGACCAAGAGTCATTATTCAGGACCATCTCCCACTCAGCCTTGTTGTTGCCTCTTGACCTCAGGATGCCTGCAATGACCTTGATTGCTAGAGGATGGCCATCACATATCTCTGCAATCTTAATTCCAACATCCTTCAATGCTGCAAGCTCCTCTGAATTGTGTTCTGGATCAACTTGTTTGCACAATAATTCCCAGGCATTCTCGGTGTCCATTTTGTCAACACGGTGGACAGTTGCCTTCATGCTTGTCGCTACTTCCTCAGTCTGAGTTGTGATCAGTATTCTTCCTCTGGCCACACCATCTCCCAACAGATCTTTGAGCAGATTGTCCCATATGCCTGCATTGTCCAAGTCATCCAAGACAATCAGAAACCTCTTTGAAAGAGCAGAACTGAGGAGTTCGAGGAGCTCCTCTCTGTTTTCTGTATCCCCAACATTGGCACCAGCGCTGGTGATGATCTTCTTCAAGAAAGCTACCTCTGATAAATCTTTGGACATCTTGACCCACACACAAATGGGGAAATTTTCAGTCATCCTATCATCATTGTAGATCTCCCTAGCAAGTGTTGTCTTGCCGATCCCCACCGCACCAACAATGGCGAAGACATCCACCTTCTTCTTGCCCTCTCTAAGCATCCTTGGCACAAGGCCACCCACGGCCTTCTGGACCTGCGACCCGACAGCTTGTGGCTTAACCGCGTGATAACAGTTGTTACAGACGTTATTATGATTGAACCAATCCCTTTTTGCATCAGAGTGCCGTGATCCAGCAGGAAGCCTGGGCATTTCCTCCTCGACTTCCCTGAGCCTGAGATCAATGTCCCTAATCGTGAATCCGATTTCATGGCGGAACTTTCGGGGGCCAGCAGGCTTGAAGCAGGAGAAGCATCGGACCTTGGGCGTGGGTGGGCGGTCGTCATCGAGGATCTTTCCGCCCTCGACGACGCAGACATCAATGACGTCGTCAATGTCGTACATGGCATCCTTGACCTGCGCCACCCACGCGTCAACCTTGGCGGTGAGGAGCCGCCTCCGCTCCTCGTGGGAGACGATGGCGTCGATGCGCGAGAGCGTGGCCAGGAGGGCCCTGACGTCGTCCCCGACGCCGAGGGCGGCGCAGGCGTCCTGGCCGGCGAAGTCCTGCAGAGACGCCGTGCATCGCTTGACGAAGGAGTCGAGCACCATCGCCATGGAGGCCCCCTGCTTGCTCCCGGAGGTGTCGATCCCTTGAACAAGGAAAAGTTGCAATTTTTTCAGACGAGCGCAGAGGTGCTGCAGGGATCAGCAAAGAGGAAAAGTCTCCGGTTTTCATGGAATTTCTTAATTGTTGATTGGGGATGTTGATTTTGCATAAGAATTTCCCTTTTCATCTTTGGAAGATGACACCGACAGGGATGGCAAGAAATCCTAGAAATCTATTCATGGAAGCATAGCGAAATTATTGATCAAGATCAGACCAAAAAGATGCAACAAAAAAAAAGAATGATCTAATCGGATCAAGGGATCAGCTTGCTTAAACAATAATCGACATGGACCCGAAAAAGGAAGATGGAACCAAGAAGACAGAAAATAATTGGGAAAGGGAGATCGATTGGCATACCTAGAGGAAGAAGAAGGTCGGGGGCAAGCAGGAGCAGGAGGAAGAGGAAGTGGAAGGCGATAGGGCCTAAAGGTGGCGACAACGAATGCCACCACCTCCGACGGCCACCAGCCACCTTCCTCCCCCCTCTCCCCTCCCCTGTCAAATGCAACGAGGAAGCAAGAAGAGGCAGGAAGGAGCCTTTTGGATCTGTCTCTGTCAGGAACGGCTCAACTTCTTTGATGAGGTCCAGTTAAGAAGGTGTCGGGTGATCCATCCGGACAAAAAATTGAGGCCGGCCCGGTAGGTGTCATGTAATAGAGGAGGCATTGTTTTTGTTTTGTTGGGGAAACGGCAATTACTAGTTTTGCAAGCACAGTCCCCATTTGGCAAGAGGAGCTTTTTTACAACCAGGAGGCTGTTTGGTTCCACGCACTAAATTTTAATTCCTGCGACGTTAAATATCTGTTTACTAATTACTAATTACGAATATTAAATATAGACTAATTATAAAATTAATTGTATAGATAGAGACTAATTCGTGAGATAAATCTATTAAGACTAACTAATCCATCATTAGCATATATTTACTTTAGCATCACGTTATCAAATCATAGGCTAAATAGATTTAATAGATTCATCTCGCAAATTAGCATCCATCTATACAATTGATATTTTAATTAAATTATAGTATATAGTACTTCTAATTAGTAGCAAATATACGTACGATAAGACAAGGACTTAGTCCCACCCACCAAACACCCCCTGGACCCCCGGTGGATGGATTTCGGGGCTGTTTGGAGTGCCGCCTAACCTGCTACGGCGCGCCACACTTTTTCCGCCACAGTTGTGGCGGCCGTTTTGAGCGCCACAAGTTAGGCACGCTGTGGCGGGTTAGGCGCCACTCCAAACAGCCCCTTCATACTGCACCAGGAGGGGCGTAACTGCAAATGACACGGAGCAACTTTTTAGAAAGTGGTAGCCCTCTCTCTCTCAGCAGAGAAAAAGAAAAGAATACTAATAAATTGGTGATGATCAGTCACTGCAAATGAGTCTGTCAGGGCAAGAGTGCAGATGACAGCAAAGCCATGTTTTTTTTTTTTGGAGATAGACAGCAAAGCCATGTATGTCCTTGTATGAATAGTATGGGCCATGGACTCCAGCACCAAAGGTTGGAATGAATGGGGTCAATCAATTTTGGTGACCAAAGCTTTCCTTTCCTGGTACAACAATTTGACTGATTCCATGAGGAAGGAAGGGAACTTATTCAGCCTTGGTAACTACTGAGTAGTGAATAACTAAGGGAAGCTTTTTGTTTCCATCCCTGATCAGATTAAACAGAATTCTTTCTACTGCAAACAAAGAGTCCATGCATACAAAATCCTATAAAACTAAGTCTTTTTCCTAATGCAGGGAGCCACAATCTGCCGACCTGTACCAACATCACACTGCACTAGTTTATTTCTGAAAAAAGTCCTCTCTCTTATTGCATTGCACGATCCATATGAACTACTCCTATAAAATTAACAACTTAAAAGAGAATTAAGCTGCCAGGTCGATTAGTCTAGACAATAATATCGCAATCAGCATTTCCCAGTCAGTTGAGTTGCACACGACACGACTCTCTTCCAAAAGTCTCCATCAAGAGAAGAGCTGGTGTCATCAACATCGACGCACAGTTAAGATTAAAAGGTGGAGAACCAAACAACCCACTGTCTCTCGAGTCATTCGTGAAAATAATCAGTGTCTCTTAAGTCATCTCAAAGATAGGCCTCCTACAGAAGAACTTCAAAGATGCACTAACTTCATCAAACATAGAATACAACACTAACAGATCTATATACACATTGATTGATCAAGGCAGTCACATCCCTAGCCTCTTGGTGCCACATTCTGAGCAGAATTTCGATGTTGCCCTTAAATATGGGGAACCACACTCATCACAGAACTTCGCAGGGCTGGTTGGCTGAAATGAAAAAGATACCATCAATGCAACGGATAAAATAAGGTAGCATTAGATAGCACGGCAAGGCACCTATGAATCTAGTGGAACTCCAACAACAGCAACATGATGCAGCAAAATGAGGATTTGGACAGTAGAACTTGTGTTCAATTGCTAATCTCTTGTTCAGTAATTTCAGCCAACATGACTCTTTGTGATCAAAATTACAGTTCAAGTGCAAATCACGATAAAAAAACCCCAAAGAAATTGATAAGTGGTGCACCATGCAACTGCTATCGATGCTAAATGAAGAAGCTTACTCACAGTTATATGCATGCGTCCTCCAAGATGACCTTGTCCAACTTGCAAGCAAGATGTATGCTGAGATAAATAAGCCTGCTGCTGGTGTTGGAGGTTATCTGATAGATGTGGGGCGCTTGTACATTGATGAATGGGAGGGAACTGGGTGCAATGTTGAACTTGCTGAATGGTATCATCCTCTGCTTGATGGAAAAGGTGTAAATAAGGTTGACTTTCTAGCTGTTCAATATGTCTCTTTGAAGTTGACTGATGCTGATCTTGTATCTGAAGCACAGCGAGCTATGCATTAGCCAGTGAGTTGAGTTTGATTGGTAGATAAAAAAGAACAAGCCACCAACTATTGGCACTTATATAAGAATTTGCTTGATGATGTCACAACAAAAACAAGCTAGCTAATAAGAATTGCCAAACCAGGAGGGCAGCAGGCAAAATAATTTGTAAATGCTTGTTGCTACTTTCTATTACCAATGAGTGAAGTAAAGTCATAAAGTTACCTCATTTGGTGGGCGGAATCCTGAAGAACAAACCAACGGTGAGTTCTCATCCTCTGCCAAAGCCTAAAAAAATAACAAGGGGTTAACAATAATATAAAAAAAAATTAAGCTACTCATTTTGGCTGCAATTTTGTATTCTCTGAAGCCCAGTATTCAACTTACACTTGTCTCAGGGATGTCAAATGCTGCCTGCGGAGAGCGCCTGAACTTATGACGGGGTGAATAGAATTTATAATCTCTTGAAGAAATAGCAACTTCACTTCGACCAGTCAATCTTTTGAACCTTCACATTTTGGGATAAGATAAAAAGGAGATCAAAGTCGTAACAGCATATCAGAGGTTCTTATGCAACTAAAAGAACAAGAAATGGTACAAGAGAATAAGCAGAGGTTTTCCTAGAAAAGAAGCATATTAGAGGTTTTGGTTTTATTGAAAAAGTTTTGAATTCTTATTTGAAGTTCATTCTAAACTGAAAAATGTGAGAGCAGATGTCATGCCAGACTAATTTCAATGAATGGCCTTCAACAAGAAACTGATTCTAACGCTTCCCCTATGGAAGCAGTTAGCTTAATGCAATATAGAACTATCCAAAACAACATAGCATGTGGTCCAAGAACATGCAATTTTGTGAAAAAATATGCCAACACTAGAAAGATTTTGTTTGCTTGAACAGACTCACTACCACAAATTGAATAACAAAAGGACAATCGTTGCAGCAAGGGTAAATTCAGGAATTTCCATATTCTATCCCCAGAAACCGAGCCAACCTTGCTAGAAGCAAAGGAAGCTAAGCAGCTAAGATTGTGTAAATTAGAAGTCCTACCATTCTGCATCCTCCATTCTCATATTGTCTGGTCTCTCTATGATTGCCAGTCCGTTAATTACAACAAAACGAACTCTTTTTTCTTCTTGTATCACAAGTTCAGGAAACTTTGTCCTAGTTGCATGTGAAGTTGCTAACTCCCTCCTCTTGAAGCTGCAAGGGCCTATACATCGAATCAAACTTAAGAACATAACATCAGATAATGTTGTACTGAGTAAACATTTATGATGAACCATCATACCTTTCTTTGGGAACTTTTGAGTCAGTTTCCTGTACAAGCCACCGGAAGCTTCAAGAGCTAGCCCTATAGTCTTCTCACGGAACCCAATCAACGACGCAAGACGCACATTGACATCACTTACCAAGGTTTCGTACAAGTTTGCTATATACATCAATGGCAAAGAAAGCCTAGGGTCACCCTCATATCGAACCCCCTGTTGCTTTCTTTTGCTTGATCTATCATCCACCTGGATACATTCCAAGCCAGAGCATTCCACCATCTCAACAACATGCTCACTTATAAAATAATCAACAATGAGGTCCAAGAACCTAGACCTTGCCATTTCAATAGGGAGAACATCTGCAACCAAGGGGGAACACTGTCACAATAAAAACGTGGGAGGGAGGGTGAAAAATGATCCAACAAAACTAAACAAAATTCACAGGGTGCTACCTTGAGGAGTCAGGATATCAAAAGGACTAGGGGGCCTGCTGCTGTTATCAAGAGCCGATTGTTCATCGTCAACTCTGACACCATGGAGGCTCAAAGAGCTGCTATATGATCCATGCATGCAATCCTAGCAGAGAAATCAACAGTTGTTACCCGAGCTGTGACACTGTTGTCGTATGTTACAGGATACAAATCACTAAAAGGAAATAAGTTCCATTTCCAAACATCAGAAGAAAACAACCTATTGTGTTAGCTAAATACTATGAGACCAAGGACGATGCAATGCAAACTTTACTTTCTCCCCCTTCCCATGAAAGTTAAGCATATTTCAGCCATAAAAGTAGCAATTTTGTAGGTAGATAGGGTCAGTGACAGAAGCAAAATACTAACTGCGCTAAAAAAAAGAATGTCTGAGCAAATCGCGCTTGCCTCCACCAAATGGCCAAATCACACCATACTAATCGCGTTACAAAAGAGAAAAGGAAAAAAGAATGGCCTAGTAAACAGCCGTGGCGCCGTAGCCCAGTCGGCACTGGATTAGTCGTCAGTTGAGAGGGGAGCGAGAGAAAGAGATTGGGTACCACGGAGCTGGAGTCGGCGGCGACGAGGCTGTCCTCCCGGCGACCGTCATCGTCGCCGGTGATGACCTCCGGGTCGACGTCGTCGCCGAGGAAGCCGGCACCGATGTCGTACCCGCGGCCCCGCATAGCGCACGGGAAAGCAGCGCAAGAGGGGGGGAGAGCGGCGAGACCCCTCCCACTGGGATTTCCCAGGAGGAGCAGGCAGCCATGGCGTCCGTCAGGCACCGTGAGGAAGACAACGGGAAGACCTCTACGTTGGGCCGGCCCAATTGTGGCCCGTAATTCGGCTGTTGGCCCATTTCTCTGCAAGAATGGACAGTACATGCCGTATCGTCAGGAGAGGAGGATGCTCCACTTCCTTCAGAAGTTCAGAGACAAGATCATCACTGGCATGCACTGTCATACATTGGAATTTGCTATACATGCATTGGAAAAGGAAATGCTCCATACAAGTTGCTGGCAAGAGGCACAACACACTCTGCTCTGTAAAAATAACAAGAAATTCTCCAAAGAAGAGCATCGTTAAATCTACAGAACTTGAAGGCTGAAAGATGACATCTGAAGCTATTAACAGATCCCAGTAAACTTAACCCTTGTTTTGACCGGGCAGTTAACAGAACTAGACTAACATCCAAAAACTGTGTTCTAGTAGATATCATTTTAGCACTGTTTTGTGGGTGGCCAAGTGTGGGAAAGCAGGAGTTAACTAGCTTTCAAGTACATTCCATTCCCTGCTCAAGATCAACAAACACCATATCTTCAGAGTCTTTATCCTGTTACATCAAGAGGAAGGGACTACAAAACATCAAAGTTCTATCGGAAACCAGTACTCTAGATCATGTTCCAGCATGGCGTCTGACACCACAGAATGATGCATCTCAACCCACTATAGGCACATCTAGGTGGCATGTGACTGCGAGGCACGAGCCCGTGCCGCCGCTCTCTCCAAGGCCTTGAGCCTGTTAGCCTCCATGCGCGCCCTCTGCTCCTCAGTCAGCTCAATTTTCGCCCGCTTGCTGCTGCTTGCTCCGTCCTGCTGCTTCTGCGTCTTGCCTGCAGCAGCATCATGCGAGCTCGCTTCTTTTGGAGCCAAGGGCTCTGAAGCCTCTTTATTGGATCCCTCTCCAGAAGGGATTCGGGGATCCTGTTGAGCAGTTTACCCAAGTCAAGTGTGTATCCAGTGTCCAGGCAAGAGTATAGTGGACTGTATTGTAGCTTATGGCTTGTGTATCGCTTACAAAAATTTAGGGGACAAATACTTACATCTGCTGCTTTTTCATAGATTTCATCGAGCAAATCTTCTTGCATTAGATCCACATCATTGCTGTCCATTGGTGGATCCATTAAATCTTTGTGTGCTGGGCCGGTGGCATGATTATCTTCAGTCCCTAAGAATGGGTCTTCAGGTGCAGTTCCATCTGCAGGAGGCCTTAGACTATCAGTATCATGGGAGCAAACATTGAAGGAAAATGCAGTTGTAGTGAAACTTTAAACAAGTATGCATGCACGCTGTCTTTTATTTGTGTAAGTAATGCATCAACCCTTATTGTGCCAAAATTCAAGGTTCACAGAGGACAGAGTTGGAGCCTCTGTCTTGGAGAGAACAGAGACGAGCGACAAACCACTCAATAATGGGCAATATCTACCTACACTATATCACCAGACTCCAACCATCCACCCGATGCATGCGCACTGTTAACAAAACAAAGAGCTCATACCAGGTTCACCTGCTGGCGTGACTTCTTCAACTGGTGCCTCATGCAGCACTGTAGGATCCCCTCCTCTAGCAACCCTGTCCCTTAGTTCGGAAATGCATCTCTAAGGAACAATGTAAACAAGGAACACACAGGTCAGAAATAACAAGGTTATGGCAAGGTTCAAGGAGAAAGAAAATACATCTTCCTGGTGAGAATGGCCTTTGTGCGTGTTAACAGAGTATATGGCTTGTAACTAGCTTTTTTTGGCGAAAAACAAATCAATGACATGAGAACTGAAATCGCTTGGTTTGAAAGCTTAGCAATCAACAGATTTCGCAGTTGAAAGAAGAGATTTTACGCTCGAAAGATTCTTTAAGATAAAGAAAGAAAAGTTCAATGGCATGTTCTCCACAAGCATACCATTCTACAGCAAGAACAGAAAGATTTACCTCACAAAAAGAAAAGGAACAAATAGATCGATGGTAGCGCATCTGTGCGGGCAGTCATGGCATGGTAAGAGGCATCACAAGTGCTTTTCATTTAAGGTGTTTGGTCTAACTTTTGACTGTCTTTCTTGCAGCAGTGCTCGAAATCCATCATTCATCATGTTTATAATTGTGTAACAGCAAAGCGTGGGTAGCAACAAGTAATAACGATTTTGATAATGGCACTTAGAGTCTTAGAGATAGAGATAAGAGTTAAATAAAACAAATCATTTCCTAGCTTGAACTATGTGCGTATCGTGTTAAAAAGTTTCCAAGCTAATGAATGCCATGGTAAATTGAGGTGATCATTTGATCTTCTCTAGTATGTATGTTCATTTTATTTGTAATCATAGATGGAGCAGTGAAAGCGAATGTCTGCTTACCCTGACACGGTTGGTGGCCCCCACTTTCTCAAGTTTGCGCACAAACTGTTCAAAGGAGTAGTAAGGGATCAAGCGAGAGTGCCAGTCCGTGTAGAGCTTGATGAGATTACCAAGGTCCTCCACCTGAGAATCATGTATGTAGGTATAATAATAATAAATGTAAAAATCAGGATGGCAAAGGATACCTGAGTAAGCAAGCACACATACACTTACACTAGATGGGCACTAATACCATACCATGGGGTCGAAGCCAACGAATGGTAAGATGATTGATGAGAAAAAATAGAAAGAGAAAATTGGATGGATACCTCGTGGCCTGGTCGGGCGCGGGGCTTGAATGCCTTGGGGAAGTATCGGAGGACGAAGCCGATGCCATCATCGGAGAGGAGCAGGTCGGGGGTGAGCTTGGGGCGCGTGGCCCGCTCCTTCTTCCTCTTCTTATTCTTATTCTCGGCGCTCGCGTCCCCCTCGGCTGGAGGTGGCCTGGGCTTGGCGTTGGGGTAGGAGGAGGCGAAGCGGGAGGGGTTGGTAGTTTGGTCGGCGGAGGCGGGTGGTGCGGAAGGGCAGTCGCGGGACCAATGGCCCGGGCGGCCGCACTTGAAGCAGCCAGTGGGCGCCGCCGCAGCCATGGGTGGGGGGGATCGATCTGATCCGGGGGGTGGGGAAAGGGAAAGGGAAAGGGTGGGTTCGAGGTGCGTGTTTGGTTTTTGGCGGGAGACGGGAGGCGTGGTGGCGCCAACAGCACAGCACTTGGACTGCTAGGGTTGGGGGTTAGCCTGACTGGTGGGCTGCTAAGCTAAGGAGGGCGTGATCACCATGGGCTTTGGCTCGAAAAGGAGATGCTAGGCCGATTGGGCCGTCATCACCATGGGCTTTGACCCTAAGCGAGAAGCATACCACGAGACCAAATGCCCTGCTGTGCTGTCACCTCTTCAACCCAAGTGATTACCTTTGCACTAGTTAGTCATTAGTCCACCTGTGGATGGACGGAGAGCTGATCCGGATAGAAGTGGGACCAAATAAAAAATTAAAGTTCCACGCTTTAGAAGTAGATAAAAATTTATAGTATATATCCTCTGCGTTCCAAATTATATATTATTTTTGTATTTTTATAGATGTTTATGTTTAGATACATGGTAAATGTTAACGATGAATGGTTTCAAAGTCATTGGTCTGTTAGGCATGGGATCTGATCCAGGGCGATCTGCTATAGTGTACACGTGATGCGCGGTAGGTAGGTGTCTTGCTTTGTCACTAGGCGCGTATAGTATACTAGCTAGTATTTGATGCTTGTACGTAGAGTAGTACGTACGTATTTGCTTGTCCAAAGTCGAAAGCAAAAACATGATCCAGATCGGATCAAGGCCTGCATCTCTGATCCAGATCGGATCTCCATCTCTTTCTCTCTACACCACAGCTCTGCATGCACGTGCATCAAGCAGATTCCTTCGAGCCTGCTGGTGCTGGGGAGTGGGACCAACAACGTCCATGCTGTGTGCCCAGATGCCAGTCACGAGTCCTACAGTACAAGGCGTCTCCGGTCGGATAAAGAGACATTTGGTTTCGGATAGCTAGACTAAAATTCTTTATCATTTAAATGTAGTAAATAAAATCTAACTACAAAACTAATTGCATTGATTTATGATTAGCGGATGGTTACCGTTGCGAATTATGGATTAATTAGATTTATTAAATTCGTCTCGCGAATTAGTAAATAGATGTTATTTAATATTTCTAGATGGCAAGATTCTCTTTGACGTGAAGTCTAAAGTCCAGCCCTTCCCCCGTCTACTGTGGTGGTGGTAGTATTATACTTATCTTTTCCAAGTATAAAATACCACTACTGTAGGAGTAATAAAATAAATATCCTGCTGGGCTCCATTCTAATCGCAAACAAAACTAATAAAAAGAAAAGATGGTGATGCATCATCGACGAGCTAAGCAAGCATGAGAGCGTCTTTTTGTCGTCTTCCGCCCGCCATAGTATGAGTGAGCTGTCCAACAATGGACAAGCAAATACGTATATCCCCAAGGGCTAGAATGAAAAAAGGAGCATAAACCCATGCCCCCCCTTTCCCTTTCTTCTCCCCCCTGCTCCGCCTCCACCGGGATTTGCTTGCGTTTAAAAGCCCCACCCCACCGCTCCTCTCCCATCGGCAGCAACTGACGCCACACTGCACTGCGGCGCCGGAGGGGGAGACAGACGACCGGATCCCCTTCCCCTTCCGAAGGGTTGCTTGCAGCAGATCGGAGCTTGGCCTGGTAAGATAACACCTGCTCCCCTCCCAGCATCATCCGATTCACTTCATAGATCTGAGTTTGACATCATCACTCTAGCTAGCTACCCCTATCGCGCCTGCATCCTTGACCTCACCCGCGGGCTAGGCATTTTCCTGCGCTGCGACTCTCACTGGAATTAGTTTTGCAGGCACAGATTTATTTTTACTCCCTTTTCTTAGGAGGAACAGAGGGGGAAGGCCTCCTTTTTGCGCGCAGGGCCAGCTTTTACTTTTTCTTGGTGCAAAGTGATGTAATCCACCGAAAAAAGTGGATTTTTTCCTATTAATTTTCTCAGGGGAGGCCCAACTCGTGCTACCTACATTTGAATTTCCCTTTTCTGCAGTTTCCTATATTACTCAATCAAGCGGGTCATCACCTTGCTGGGATATTTGTTCTTCTCTGGATATCTCAACTTGCTACCAATTTTGAATTCGGTTGGGACCATCAATAATTACTGTTTCACGTCAAAGCCATTGCATGGCTGCATGGCACAGATCTAATCTATGCACGGGTTTGGTTCACAGTTTGTTGTTTTGTGTGGCCATTTCTGCTTGCACGCATGACCTCTGTGCCCAAAACCATTCCAATCTTGTTGCTACTTTGCCCAGATGCTTTTTTTTTCCAGATTTAGTCTAAGTGCATAATTCCAAGCGCAGGTCACAGCTCTAGAGAAAAAAAAAGAAAAAGAAATCAAGAGGTTTCTCCATTGCTCTTGTGGGCTTGTATGTTTAAAGATAGCCGAACATGTTGTCATGTTTGCTAGGATCCAGATTGCCTTATCCAATAATTATGTGTGTATCGCCGAGATCCATTCTGCTTTTAGCAAAGTTTTGTTAAGCTTTCTTTCACCTATTTCATGCCATCTGATTGATTTCCAAGTTACCTCATAATATGTGCTGTGCTGCTTCCTTTTCCTTTTAGTAGCTAGACCATCTGCATGTTACATCAAATGAATGCCACCTGACCGAAAAAACTTATTGGGCTCAATTTTGTTTCTGTTTTAGTGATTGTTTGCTGTTACTGGTTAACACCTACACCACTGCTCAACTAACTCTTCTGTTTTCTTTTTCAACTGTCTTCTTTTCAGAATCATCCTCCATCCATGGCGGACGTGCATGAACCATTGGTGCGCCGCAAGAGGAAGAAGGTTTTGGTGGACTACTTGGTGCAGTTCCGATGGATCCTCGTTATCTTCGTGGTCCTTCCGATTTCAGCTCTCATCTACTTCAATATCTATCTGGGCGACATGTGGTCTGCCATGAAGTCAGAGAAGAAGCGCCAGAAGCAACATGACGAGAACGTGCAAAAGGTTGTGAAGCGGCTCAAGCAGAGGAACCCAAAGAAGGATGGTCTTGTTTGCACGGCCAGGAAGCCCTGGATTGCTGTTGGCATGCGCAATGTGGACTACAAGCGTGCCAGGCATTTTGAGGTCGACCTTTCTGCCTTCAGGAACATCCTTGAGATTGACAAAGAGAGGATGGTTGCTAAGGTTGAGCCCCTTGTGAACATGGGTCAGATTACCAGAGCTACCTGCCCTATGAACCTTGCCCTTGCAGTTGTCGCGGAGCTCGACGACCTCACTGTTGGTGGGCTGATCAATGGTTATGGTATTGAGGGGAGCTCTCACCTCTATGGGCTTTTCTCTGACACAGTTGTTGCAATTGAAGTTGTCCTTGCAGATGGCAGGGTTGTTAGAGCCACCAAGGATAACGAGTACTCTGACCTTTTCTATGGCATTCCCTGGTCCCAGGGAACACTTGGGTTCCTTGTCTCTGCTGAGATCAAGCTCATTCCCATCAAGGAATACATGAAGCTCACGTACATTCCAGTCAAGGGGACTCTGAAGGAAATTGCGCAGGCCTATGCTGATTCTTTCGCACCAAGAGACGGTGACCCTGCAAAGGTCCCTGACTTTGTTGAAGGAATGGTGTACACAGAGAGCGAGGGTGTGATGATGACTGGCGTTTATGCTTCGAAAGAAGAGGCAAAGAGGAAGGGCAACAAGATCAACAGCGTCGGGTGGTGGTTTAAGCCTTGGTTCTACCAGCATGCTCAGACGGCCCTGAAGAGGGGTGAGTTTGTGGAGTACATCCCGACAAGAGAGTACTACCACCGTCACACCCGGTGCCTGTACTGGGAGGGGAAGCTGATCTTGCCGTTCGGCGACCAGTTCTGGTTCAGGTTCCTGCTGGGTTGGCTGATGCCACCAAAGGTGTCTCTGCTGAAGGCAACCCAGGGTGAGGCTATCAGGAACTACTACCATGACAACCACGTGATCCAGGACATGCTGGTGCCGCTGTACAAGGTTGGAGATGCCCTTGAGTTTGTCCACCGCGAGATGGAGGTGCGTGGTATCTTGTTAGTTATTGTTATTATTATTATTGCATACCACACACTGCAATTTATTTATTTATTTGGCAGTGAATGATGAGTCACTAAATACTATATACATTGGCAGGTATATCCGCTGTGGCTGTGCCCTCACCGTCTGTACAAGCTGCCTGTGAAGACAATGGTGTACCCTGAGCCTGGGTTCGAGCACCAGCACAGGCAGGGTGACACAAGCTACGCACAGATGTTCACGGACGTGGGTGTGTACTACGCTCCCGCTGCTGTGCTAAGGTGCGAGGAGTTCAACGGTGCGGAAGCGGTGCACCGGCTGGAGCAGTGGCTGATCGAGAACCACAGCTACCAGCCGCAGTACGCTGTGTCGGAGCTGAACGAGAAGGACTTCTGGAGAATGTTTGACGCATCCCACTACGAGCACTGCCGTCGCAAGTACGGAGCAGTGGGGACGTTCATGAGCGTGTACTACAAGTCGAAGAAGGGGCGGAAGACGGAGAAGGAGGTGCAGGAGGCGGAGGCGGCCATCCTGGAGCCAGCCTATGCTGACGAGGCCTAATCCTAGCTGGAGATGAAGCAGCGTTTGGTTTCTGGTGATTTAGAAGTGGGCCGCAGCAGCAGAGTTTGTTTTGTTTACCTGATGGGATTGGAACGAGATGTTGTGTCTTGGTTCTTATTCTGCTTGCTTAGAATAACTTGATTCTGTAGTGTGTCTGTGGTGGTGAGTCGTTGCCGTTGGTACTCTAGTGATTGTCTGTTTATCATTTTTCTTATGGAACTGCTGAACTTAATTGCATGGCTCTTTTGTGTCCTGTCTAATCCTTGATGCACCACGGGGGGTGTGACTGCTGGTTTCAGTTTTAACTGGAGACACGCTTGAGACAGAGCATGTGGGTGATTGTGCATTCTGCATTGCATTGGCATTGCCCTCCGTCCTGACGCGCCGACCTCTGCGACCATTCCAGGGCTGCCTGTTCATTGCTGATTCCCATTCCATTCGCATCACATGCATCCATGAATTGCTGTCTGGCTGCCTTGCCCTTTTCACTCCACTCCAGTTAGCACTAGTGTTACAGAGCCCATGCTATGCCATGCCATGCTCTGCTCCGGGCAACCACTACATAGTGTACTGGTATTCCTTCAATTTATTTCTTTTTTCAAAGAGGAAAAGAAAAGGAAGCTAGTGATTGAATGGTGCTGCTTGCATTGCTAGCTACAGTAGTGCATTTGCATCTGCCACCTAGCTGTCTCTGGTTGTGCTTGCATTCATTCTTGCCTTGCCTGCCCCTCTCGCTCTCAGAGCATAGGCGCCAACCATAGATAGAGAGGAAGGGAAGAGGAGTGTCTCCAGCCCACCCTGCCTAAACCCTTGCTAATTCCTTGACAGAATTGAAGCAGCATGAAGAAGCAGCGGATCCCCTTCTTCGTCGTCTTCTTCTTCTTCATCCTCATGGTGGCCCTTGCTGCCGATGCTGATGATTCACAGGAGTTGCATGTAAGTTGGTTGATCTGACCTTAGCTTTGCATTCTTGGATCACGCAAAAAGCATCAGATCTGGCTTATGTATGATGGTGATGCAGGTGCAGCAGCAGCATCGCTCGAGCATCAGATCCCTGCTCCAGGCTCCCCCGAAGATAGGTAACGACAGTGTGCAGCTAACTCCTCTCCTCCTCCTGTACAAGAGTTGTCTGCTGATCGATCGATGCTGCAGACTGCCCGTCGAGTTGCGTGGTGCGCTGCGGCAACAACTGGAAGAACCAGATGTGCAACAAGATGTGCAACGTCTGCTGCAGCCGCTGCAGCTGCGTGCCGCCGGGAACCGGCCAGGACACACGCCACCTCTGCCCCTGCTACGACACCATGGTCAACCCGCACACCGGCAAGCTCAAGTGCCCGTAGCCTAGTGCGTGCTATGTATGCTATCATCTTCATGTTAGTTATATCAGCAACTCCCTACCTCTGCTATACTCCACTAAGCCCCCAGAGTCCTTTTTGGTTCTCATGCATGCTCAAGATGAACCTTTAATAATAAGAGCACTAGATTCATTGGGGCAAATACTCTTTGTAAAGGTTCAACGTGTTCAGCTGGTTTTCTGCCAAAAGACAGGATCTTGGTCTGCTGGGAAATACCATCAGGTAGTTACGGTTTAGCTAGTTCAAACCATTTTCAAGATGACCATCCAGTGAGTGAGTAAGAGAGACATGTTTATGACACAAATCAAACTATAATCATCTCAGGACGCAGAAACATCAAGTGCAGGGCTATGACAGGCAGAACAATCCAGTGCCCAAGAGAATGATATGTCAAGAATGCAGCCTGCAATTTACCATCTGGTATACGGTATATGGGATACCATGCAACACAATACCTGAAATTCAAGACAAGCTTTACACATCTACATACAACCAAAGCAACATGATACTGGCACGCACCGATATAAGTAGAGAGCATATAACAGACCAAGAGGCTGGATGGAGATCATGCAGGCTCAGCTCCAAACTCTTTGGGTCTCCAAAAATTTGGCAATTCACAGGTTTCGCACCAGCAATCAGCTCATTTACCCTGGTAGGAGTGCAATGAGTCTTCTATAAGAACGTTTTACAAAAGAAACACATTTCCTAGTGTTCAGTGTACAAGAATGAACCACAAGTCGAGAATCATAGACCATCACAAGGAATGGGTCAAGTGCAATGACAAGGAAGATAGTAAAAATGAGAATTTTCACTCTCTCTCCAATTCCACCCACGTTATTATTCTGCCCTCAAAGCTTCCAATTGGCACAACGCTATGCTTGATGAATATAATGCTCTAATGAAGAACAATACTTGGTGTCTTGTTCTAAAGCCTGCACATGTCAGTGTGATTAGCGGCAAATGAATCTACCACCACAAATACAACCCGGATGGAACTTTTTCACGATACAAAGCATGTTGTGTGGTTCGTGGATTTTCACAGCAGCCTGGTATTGATTATGGAGGGACATTTAGTCTTGTGATCAAGCCAGCAACAATACGAGTTGTGTTGAGCATTGCCATGTCCTCTTGGCCAATTCATCAATTGGATATCAAGAACTTCCTTCATGATAGTCTCTCCGAAACAGTCTATTGCACTCAGCGTTCTGGATTTCTTGATGCCTCCAACCCATCACATGTTTGCAAACTCAACAAATCACTATATGGGTCTGAAACAAGCTCCACGCACTTGATTTCAGCGGTTCAAACAATTTCTTCTTTCTCTTGGTTATCATGCATCTAGAGCTGACTCATCACTTTACATTCTCCACACACCCGTTTGGACATCATATATACTGCTTTAAGTGGATGACATTATACCCACTGCATTCCACTCTCCTTCTGCAACCCATCATATCCAAGCTTCGCAATGAATTTGCAATGAGTGATCTTGGTCCACTGTCACACTTCTTGCGCGTACACGTCACCCCAGCACCTTCTGGAGTTTTCCTCATGCAAGAGCAGTATGTCAATGATCTACTTGACCGTGCCAACATGAGCACATTTTATCCATGCTGCACTTCCATTGATACAAAACCAAAAGTCTCAGCTTCTGTCGGCAAACCAGTAGCAGATCCAACGGAATAGAGAAGTCTAGCACGGGCACTTCATACTTTACCCTTACCCGACCAGACATATCTTATGCCCTGCAACAAATCTGTCTATTCATACATGATTCAAAGAAACCACATCTTCTGCTGCTCAAATGGGCTCTACGCTATCTCAGTGGGACTCCAGATTATGGATTGCATCTAACCCGCTCAGCTTCCACAGACATTGTCGCATATTCAGATGCAGATTGGACCGGATGCCTGAACACCCAACGATCAACATCTGATTATTGTGTCTATCTTGGCAACAACCTTGTGGCATGGTCCTCAAAAAGACAGCATGTCAGCTCTCGTCCGAGTACGGAGGCCAAATACCGGTCTGTGGCAAATGCAGTCTCTGGAACCTGTTGGCTTCCTTAACTTCTCAACGAGCTGCGACGTCCTCCTCACCGTGCAACATTGGTATATTGTGATAATGTCAGTGCACAATACCTGTCCTCCAACCCTGTGCAGCATCAAAGAATAAAACACGTGGAGATTGATCTTCACTTTGTCAGTGTCAGGGACAAAGTATCTCTCGGTGTAAGTATTGCATGTTCCATCTCGGTCACAATTTGAAGACATATTCACCAAAGGCCTGCCACGAGTACTATTTGATGAGTTCAGAAACAGCCTGCACATTTCACCACGTCCAGGCTGAGAGGGGGCTATTGGCAGGTAACGATCGTGGAGTTCAGGTCCACCACTACATGCAAAGGCTCTCCTCAGATGTAGCTCCATTTGACTAGTGTGTGATCCTTATCACCGCTCATGTAAATAACCCCTGTACTTGTACTTGCCTATATTAAGGCCTTGGTGATATCAATAAAGATGAGGCATCCTGCCGTTCTGCACTGCACTCATTCCTTCCTAGCCAGGCCACAAGATACTTTAGAATTGAAGCAGCATGAAGAATAAGCAGCGGATCCTCCTCCATGTTCTCTTCTTCGTCTTCTTCTTCATCCTCATGGCTGCCCTTGCTGTTGATGCTGATGATCCACAGGAGTTGCAGGTAAGTTAGTTGATCTGACCTTACCTTTGCATTCTTGGATCACAGGAACACCACCTACACACACGCAAAAAGCATCAGATCTGGCTTATGTATGATGATGATGCAGGAGCAGCATCGATCCCTGCTCCAGACTCCCCCAAAGATAGGTAACGACGTGTGCATCTAACTCCTCTCTTGCTTCCTCCTGGACAATAAAGAGAATAGAATCATCCTTGTTGTCTGCTGATCGATGCTGCAGACTGCCCGTCGAGCTGCCTGGAGCGCTGCGGCAGAAACTGGAAGAACAAGATGTGCAACAAGATGTGCAACGTCTGCTGCAACCGCTGCAGCTGCGTGCCGCCGGGAACCGGCCAGGAGACACGCCACCTCTGCCCCTGCTATGACACCATGGTCAACCCAAAAACCGGCAAGCCCAAGTGCCCGTAGCCTAGTGCCTCAGGCCAATCTGGCAATTTCTGCCGTGCGTGTTATCTATGTATGCTATCATCTTCATGTTAACTATATCAACTGATGATAAATAAACACCAGACTTTCTCCTCACTCATGATAATATATACTAACAGTCAAAACTAACTGCACTAGTGGTGGTTGTTTTCATATGTACACATCACCCTAAATCCGACAAAACTCACTCCCTCTGCTATCTTCCACAGATCACTGCTAATATATATACAGACAAAGAGTACCATAGTTCACCTAGTTCCCAGAGCTAGATCTGCGACGTACACAGCTCCAGTCGCTGCTCCAGGACGGAGCTATCGGTAGCGTGAGAGGAAGAACTCGTAATCTGGGTGCCTGTTTCTAGTCATCTGCCCACTCTTGGCCACGTTGGCCCTGGACATCACCGCTGCAGCATCATTCAGAGCACGCACCCTCTGCTTCAGAACCTGGGGCGCTTCACCACACTGTCCATCCTCTGGTGGCCCACCAGCTTCTGAACCGGGTTTGCTCATCTCAAACCACCGCTCCGCCTGCATTCACAAAATAAATATAAAGGTGAGAACCAACCGACAGAGCACGATAAAAGCACCCTACTACTGCACATGGCCAGGACTGCTTTCCCAGCAGCATTGACCAGGGCCCCAAAAAACCAACCAACACTCCACATGGCCAGGACCCACCACTAATCCAACATTTACTGGGTCACAAACGAGCAGCAGCTCCACTAAGCCCCTAGAGTCCTTTTGACTCTAATGCATGCTCTAGATGAACCTTTCATAAGGGCACTAGATTGGAGAAAATAGTCTTTGTAAAGGTTCAACGTGTTCAGCTGGTTTTCTGCAAAAAGACAGGATCTTGGTCTGCAGGGAAATACCACCAGGTAGTTACCGTTTAGCTAGTTCAAACCATTTCCAAGATGACCATCCAGTAAGTAAGAGATATGTTTATGACACAAATCAAACTGTAATCATCTCAGGACGCAGAAACATCAAGCTTGGAAACCTCAAACCATGCAAACCATTTTCAGTTAATAACCATGTACCATGAGACACGTTGGTTCTTTACCTTGTCATTGTAAGACTGCAGGCCTATGACAGGCAAAATAACAGCCTCGTCTGCTGAGCTAATCCGACCAATCCAGTGCCCAAGAGAATGATATGTCAAGAATGCAGCCTGCAATTTACCATCTGGTATACGGTATATGGGATACCATGCGACACAATACCTGAAATTCAAGAAAAGTTTTACACATCTACATACAACCAAAGCAACATGATAATGGCACGCACCGATATAAGTAGAGAGCTTATAACAGACCAAGAGGCTGGATGGAGATCATGCAGGCTCAGCTCCAAACTCTTTGGGTCTCCAAAAATTTGGCAATTCACAGGTTTCGCACCAGCAATCAGCTCATTTACCCTAGTAGGAGTGCAATGAGTCTTCTGTAAGAACGTTTTACAAAAGAAACACATTTCCTAGTGTTCAGTGTACAAGAATGAACCACAAGTCGAAAATCATAAACCATCAGTAACAAGGAATGGCTCAAGTGCAATAACAAGGAAGATAGTAAAAATGGGAATGTGAATTTTTATAATAAACAAGATTAGCGCCATCGTCACAACTAAAAGGCTAACAATAAGCATGCAGGCACCCTGTTTATATATAATTACTAATTTAACTCACTTGTCAAATAACTGTCGCCGCGAGTATGGTTGTTCAGATTCAAAAAATTCAAATATGAGCTCGCCATTGACTAACTGTCGATCGTCTTCAGTGTGAAAGGTAGATGATCTGTTTATTGGATTAGATTGTTGTGGCAGAAGCTTTGCAAAGATAGGTGGCAGGTTCTGATGCGGAGATGTTTCTTCTTTTTTGAAAGAAAGATGCGGAGATGTTTCGCACGTCATATCCCCATCCATTGTTTCCTTAACAATGCTTCCACCACTGGTTCTTTTAGTCTGTTTGAAAAGTTGAACAGCAGATAGATATGGCACGAAATAGGTAGTAAACTGGCAATGGCTATTCCCCAAGCCTTTTGATCTACGGAAGTCTTGTGCCTTCACTTCCAAACCATAGCAGCCAGGTTCTTCGTACCACCTCCAGACAGTTCTTAGAGTGATGTCTGGAGTCTGATGGAAACATAAACCATCCTCCACAGATTCTTGCAAGTAAAATTTACAGCCAGCAGGGCAAGGGTTACGGTGCACAACTGGAGAAGCAGAGCTAACAAAATGTTCAAAATCTGCAAGAAGCCTACCAATGCGATGTTGGATGTCTTCTGCTCGTCGCTGTGCTGTGAAAACATAACTGATGGCTTCTTTTATCTTGTTGCAACCAGTCTCAATTCCATCATATGCTTGCCTTTTTAAATCAGCGTGTTCAGATGAGCTCAGTTTAGAAGTCATTTCACTAGCTAATTTGCTATCTCCACCATTGGTTGATACAGGACCAACTGAATCGGAAATATCATTAGCTGGAACTATACCTTTGACAACAGAAGCCTCTGAGACATCTAAATGGATCACATTAGACGCCTCTTTCTTTCCAACAGGAACCCATTTCTGTGACAGGTGTCCAGCAGCAGAATACCACTGACAGGATTCTTGAGAATTATTCTCCGTTGTTAGCTTCACAGATCGAGCTTCCTCAGTTTCTGCAGTGCAACGATCTGTACACGAGTTCTTGGAGCTCCAACTAGTGTATGTGCCCTTGTCTTGAGGACATAAAGAGTAAAGATCTGATATGTGGGCACCATCAGAAGCAGCTCGTAGTGTCAAATCTGGAAACAAGTTGGAAGATACTGATGCAGCTACATCAATACTAGATTGTGAACTCTTATTTCCCTCAGTTGGATAGTTGCTGCTATCTCCAGTTTGAACAACTTTGTCAGCCGAACAAGAATTTGAGGTTGATCTACCACCGATGTCATTGGCCTGAACTAGCAGCAGCGTAGGCAATGCTTCTTGCTGCAGGGAATCCTTTGGCACCTTGGGGATACTGTTCCTAGGAGCATAGTAGTTTTTCGATGACTGAGAACCTTGTTTTGAAGAAGAGCTGCGTAGGAAGGGCGCTTGCTTCTTGTAGATGAGTTTGGAAAATGTTTGGCATGAGCCCAATGCATCTTGTTCTTCTTTGGTAGACTCCAGTTCAAGTGTCCCATTTGGGGACTCATGTTTGCATGCTTTCCTATTCTGATTATGCTTTGCCCGATTTCTTGTTGTATCTTCCTGTACACCCTTGTTACTGTCCTCGTGTGCACTCTTTTGCTGAATAGGTGGATTACTTGAATGTCCTGCTTTAGATATGATCTTGTCATTTCTTTCTACTTTCTGCCATACAGACAAACTATTTTTTCCATTATTCTTGTTCCTATTAGCACCGATTACTCTGTTAGACGCAGTAAAATCACTGTAGCTCGTTGTTTTTCTTGATCTTCTGTTCCTGCTCCCTGAACAAATTTGAAGAGAGTCCTTACTGCTGCAGGCCTCACTGCTGCACTGAACTCTTTCAGTATGACTACAACTATCAGTAACATCCTTAGACGAACAAGATCTGCTCTCTAAAGGATAGTTGGTACCTTCAGTATGAGTAGCACTAAGATGTGGCCTTATCAACTGGCACTTACTCACATCATTCAGACCTGTGGAAGCCACCGGTTGAGAATGATCAAGACTATTTTCATCGTTCAGAGTTAACCTGGCCTCAACATTGACACAGTAGTTCCCACTATTGTCATTGCTCCACTTGCCAAAGAAGGAATCTGTAGTGGCATAATCGGGGTTATAAACATAGGCACATGGAAACTTCTGGCAGCTTTTGCTTTCTTCTCCCAAACCATGTTCCATGAAAGTGGACCCGTCAAAGTCTGAAGAATCAGTAGTATTTGATTCATCATTCAAGTAAGGAACACAAGTGCAGCTTAATCTCCCTCCTGCAGCGTCATTAGATGAGCCAGCACATTCAGAGCCATCCATCTCATCAGTTCCTAGTGTAGACAAATTCAACATAGTACCACATTTCACAGAGTCATTGTTGTTCTCACCACCCAAATGGGCTTTTTTAACCAAAAGGCTAGCAGAGGATGTAATCTCTGACAACTTATCAACCAGTAAATTGGTCGGAAGTACCTCCGTAGGAGAAACACCGTAAGTATTCTCTTCAAAAGTGCTTTCTGATGCCAAATTCAGCTTTTTACGGGTCGTTCGCCCGTACTGTTTCCCTTTCTTGTTTCCTTTCTTATTATAACTCCTTTTTGAAGGTTTGTCATCATCATGCAAAATATCAGAATCAGGCCTCAGAATAGTAGCGACAGGCCGGGGGAACTTCTTTGCAACCACATGGCAGGGGGGGACTGCTACCGATGAACTGCTGATGGTTTTCCTTTGCCGAGATTGACTTAAGGTGCTTCCTCTGTGTGGGCTTCCATTGGAAACTGGTTTAGAAGAATCAGCCTGATCATGCATGTTTCTTTCATTCAGCTGGCCCAAGCAACATGGTAGTATTGGCTGTGCAGATAATAACTCAAGGCCTTCTGTACCTAGATCTCCTGACGTCAAAGAGATTACCTTGTTGACCTCTTGAATGCCAGAAAAAAATGGTGCTGGTTTCCAATCTGAATCATGCCCAAGCGGAAGTACTGTTAATGCAGTGTCCCTGCCACACCACAAAAACACAGTAAACAAGTAGCTTTGCAGAAAATTGCAAGAACAGATGGGTTGCAAGGTGTTATGGTTATGCTGGATGAATCCCTGGTGACATTGTATATGAAAATGATTACACAGTATACAAGGTTAACAAACCAACAAGGAATCCAAGAAGACTAGGTGACACTGGATTGGATTTTTCAGAGGCAAAAATTCAGAACAGCTGTTTTTGGTTCTTCCTTCACTTTCACGTATGCAACCAAGCGCAAGAAACTTTGTAACTAACCAATATACCTCCACAGCTGTCAAACAGGCAGCCACTCTGAGTTAAATGCACGGTGACTTGGTCACTGACAGCTGGCCTGAGTGCCCTGGCTCCCACATGTCAGTGACAAAGTCACAGCTTGCAGTTACATCAGAGGATCCGGTCGCGAAACTCCTAGATAGATTTGATTGTGTTGATGGGTAGCATCAGCTTTATTGATGTTAGAATATTAAGAACTGGTAAATATTTCTAGTTGGTTGTCCCTATTCACATCATTGTTCCGGACCAATTAAGTTGTTCAGTTGATTTATAATTTTCTTGTTAAACAGCAGATACACTCTGTCAAGTTCATCAGTGATAGTTGCTAATGGAAGCATGCAGCAACAGTCAATTACCTGTTCCCCGGATGAACAGAAACAGGTTTGCATATCAGACGACCCTGAAAAGGAGATAAAAATGCCATGTCAGTGTTGATGAAGCCAGGTAATCTTGGCCGTGAAAGAACAAGAGAACATGTATAAATGCATCATAATGTAGACCTTTGAAAAGTGTCTGCCAATATTTTGGTCGAACGACCTGTTGCACTGAATATGTGATGTACTTTGTACCCTTGTGTCAAATACTTCAAGTGCACACGGCATTTCTCAGAAAATCTGTGATCACATGAGTTTAATAACATACATTTCTATTGAGATGATGTAGCATATCAGCAGCATCATAAAGATTTCTCTTTGTTCTGATCAACTAGATTTAAGGAGGTAAAGAAGCAAGCTGACGGTCTCTTGAGCAGGTAGAATCGCCACACAATTGTCAATAAGCAAAAACACAGCAATCAGGAAGTAAAAAAATTTCAGAAAAAGAAAAAAACTGAGACACTCTAGGGTATGTTATTAAGTTGGTGGATGAGGCCGGCAAATACATAATTCGTGAAGTGGAGACATTGAAAAGTTATCAAACTAGAGCACATGGACAGCATGAAATTAGCAGTTTTGTGTACCTTTTGAATGCTGTTTCTATATTGACAGTTTCGATGAACAATGTGTCACATATGACAGGTGATGGTAGCAGATAACATTCTCATAGTTGGATACATGTACAGGAACTAACCAATTTGAAATGTGGAATCAAATTGCCCTATAAGGCTATGACAACATAGCATCACAAGTGGAAGCAAACAAGGCCCTCATGCAACACCTAGTCCGTTACTTAATCTGCAATAAAGCGACTGGTATCGCCATAAGTTAAGCATGAAGCTATATACTAGAGTCCAATAAGAACTCGCAGCCGTCCATGACAAAAATGGACGCTTATGGAGTTTTGCCCATAGTGATTAACAGCACTAAATCAAGCGAAGAAATTTTCCACTAATCCGGTAGGTCTAACTAACCAAAAAGAAATCAAACTCGGCAGAAATTTGTGGGGCTTCTGAGCGAGTTTAAGTTACTAAGCAGGAAATAAGCAGGCAATCCGGAAAGTAAAGCTAGAGAAATTTTAACAGTGGCGGGCGTATCTCCGGCCAAGATTGCAGATAATTAATCTGAAACACCGCACGCGCAGGAAGGAAATGAAAAGAAAAGAAAAACAATGAAAAGAATCTGAGGAGGGTTGGTAAAGGGGGGACCTCAAGGATCGGATGCATGACGATCACCGTAAGCCAGCGGTTGCAGAATCGAAGCGGAAGGGGACAAAATGTGGAGGCTAGAAGAGCGCGGAAATCCCTAGAGAGGATTAGGATGCAATCTAACAACGGGATATTAAAGATTCAATTTTTTTAAAAAAAAGAAAAATATTGGCAACAGGAAGGAGGAGGAATGACCGAATGAGGATGATGAATCTGCTGGAAAGCGGACAGCGAAACGCGGGACGAAAATGGGAGGGCCGAAAAAAGCCTGCCGGCGCTAAAAACAGCGCGCACGGGCGCAAAAACACAACAAAGGAGCACGCTTTGGCTTTAGTAGACTGATGATGAATGAACTCGTCGGAGTCGGCATGCTTGCTTACTCGAGATAAGATGGTGCGCGGGGAGAGGAGGAAATGGGCTCTCCCTCTCTCTCCTCCGGCTCCGGCGCCGATCCTCCCGTCCCGCTCGATCGAATCGAATCGAAACCCTTTCCGTCTGGAAGCCACCACTCCAAGTAGAGGGATTCCAAAGAGCAGAGGATGAGGACGAGGGGAATGGGTGGGATGCGATGCGATGCGATGCGGTGCGGAGGAGGGATCGATCGATCGATGGGACTTTTTGATTCCCAAGGCGAGAAAGCAAATGCAAAGCCGTTCGTTTCGTTTCGATTTGGGGATGGCTCTGTGAATCTGTGGTATCTTCTAAAAATATTTTCTTTTGTTGGTGCTATAATGCATTACAACTTTTCTTTTCTACATCACGTGGCTACCTTGCTATGGTGAGAATGAGAGGTGTTCAAGGTACGTTTGAACCGCCCCCAAAAATGCTTACATATACATATGCATGATAGTTATGCCAAAAACATACCAGCTTCCCTGTAAAAAGCAATTAATTCATACAAATCTATAGCTCCAATCTTTTAGAGAATTATAACATAATGGTATTTTGATGGTATGTTTTCTTTTAGAAAACTATAAATTGTTGGTGCATAAAGAGTCCAATGTTAATAGCTCTGCGTATTTTTACCCTAGATAGCTTAGGTCGAGCTAACACACAGCTTGATTCCTTTCAGATCTATATTAATGCTCACGCCCGTCCATTAACTCCACCAGGCTCAAGTTGAGCGAACCTGAGTTCAGATGAAATGAATTTATTATTTCAGGTTAGGCCATTTATTTCTTTCCCAATCAAAATATGCGCCAAAACTATCTTCAGGCCAGTCTTAGTGGAGTTTCATAAGAATTTTATGGGTATTAAATTTATGCTGATATAGCAGTGTATTTATAAGGAGAGAGAAGTGAAAGTTCCTAGGATGAGAGAGAAGTTATATTCTCGTACAGATATTCGGTTGGGTTACCCAGATTTACTCTTGTTAACTGTATAATAGAACCGTGTAATGAGACTGGCCTTATATGAGCATGATTGCGGGCTTAGTCCATTGAGCTCGGACCCTAACCATCGCGACGATCCTATTTTGCTCAAATCTACAAAATGGTAATATTTACAAGCTCAGTCATACATGATTGCCCCTGAAGGATAAATGAATGGTCGAAAGAAAACTACGAACTTCATTTATGGCGTGCTAAGAAAGTGGATAAGAAGCTGTAGGTGCACGTAGCATATGAAATGGTTGCAGGAGAAGCAAACCCCAACCTCTACTCATTAGTCAAGATGTAGCCGGGTACTAGAATCTTACGTGTGCTCCTAGGCCTCGGGAGAATAGAAATAAGTGCAATTCTTTTTGAAAAGAAAGAATAGAAATGGCAAGTATTACTCATCTACTCCAGTGATGAACATGGGTGCTGTGTGCAGTGAGTCCACACAAGAGGAGACTGACATAGCAAAGAAAAAGATTTTTTCTAATCTTTTCGTTTTGAATGGTACTGTTTCATTCATAATTTGTAGCAGTACAATAGTCACGGGCTCATCTTTACACTCTTTTGCGCAAGCGAGAATGCAAACACAATCGATCAGCAGCAACCTCCTTTTACAGTAGTAGTAGTAGTAGTAGTAGTAGTAGTAGTAGATGCCGTTACATGTTGTATACACCGATCAATGCAAGTACTGTATCTTCATCATATACAAAAAGGCTAATACGATCGAAGCCAGCATTTTGGCAGCTGATTACATTTCAGCCAAGATATCGAAGCAAGACGCCGTCGTTGCCAAGCACGAAGCCTTTGCTGTCATCAAGGAACCTGTGCCAACAGGCAACAACACAAAACAGCATCAGAATCACAATGTTTCAGAGAAATAAGATGGAATGAATATTTTTGCTTTGCTGCTTACTTGACGGAGTAGAGGTTGGCGGCAATGTTGTCGGCAGCCTTGTCGCGCACCCAGCTCTTCCCTCCGTTTGTGGTCTTGAGCAAGACGCCACTCCCACCAGCAGCCCACGCCTCATCCTGCAGTTGCATAATTGCATTGGAATTGGAACTGGAACTGGAAATGGAAATGGATCACATCACATCACCATCCCATTACGGCATTACCCATAGTCTCATTGATTGGGTGTATTGTATCCGGCTGCTGACTGCTAATTGCAATTCCAGTTGCCTTGTACCACTACTACTGAATTACCCAGTTCAGTTGCCTTTTACCACTCCTGAATTACCTGTGAGCGGTAGCCGACATCAAGAATCCCAAAACCCCGGCTCTGCACTTGCACCTCCTCGAAGTCTTCAGTTATCTATGCATGGAAACCGATTGCTGTTACATTGGGCAGCAAGAACATCTATATCCAAAGAAGAGAAAACAGCAGCCCGAGTGTCTGTTGTTGTTTCTAGCCAAGACATGTTAAGAATCAAAGGGCACCCATTTTGCAAGCGATGACAAGATACAAAGAAATGGCAAGTCCTGAAGCACTACAGGTGATTCTTACCCCAGTTCCTTTGCTGAGGAAGAGTCCACCACCGCGCACCAGCAGCCAAAGCCCGCCGTCTGCTCTCCACCCCATGTTCTGAATCCGCCGTGCCACCGCCCTGTTGTGTGGTTGCCAAAATGGCTGCATATATATAAATGCAGATATGTAAATGCAAACTTAAGAACCCACCTATGACAGAACAAAGTAATATATACATATATATATATATAGGAAAAATCCATTCTACACGCGTTTATAGCTATTTCTACATGTGTATCTCATGATGTAGGATGTATCTGACCCGATAAAAGGTATGTACGAGGTGTATGTAATCATACTAGATCATCTGTGACGGTATATACGTTGGGTGTGTGACCACACATGGAGTATGTGGACATACTTATTTTTATATAATATATAATAGTACTGATGTATATCTATATATATATCAACTAGTTGCACCAGACCTGCCCAGGCTCCCATGTCAAATAGAAGTTCCCTCTGCTGGATACAGCAACGTAGCGTCCATCAGGTGATCGGTTCACCGTGTTGAAAGTCCCAGTGTAGTAACTTGCACCGCTAATGCCACTTGAAACTGTTCTGCATCACAAACACAAGGAAGAAAAAAATGGAGGGAACAATGTCATGCATCATTGGGGGGGGGGATCCCAAAAGGCAACACGATATTTTCTCCAATTAGTATGATGCTCTTGTATGAATAATTTTAAACAAGACACAACCTATTGCCAAGGATGTGCTTCATGAAATTCGATAAGCGTGCATCTCTAACTAAGAGGATTCTACTTCAGTGTTTAGACATCAATTGCATTGTTTTACATGTTTGTACCTGTTGAGAGTAGCCGAAACAGTCTCTTGCACGGCAGCCTTCCAGTTGTAGCCACGATTGGAAGTAACATAGATTGCCCCCTCGTCAGTAACCATCTCTGCGCTCTGCTCCCCCGTAGCTTTTATGTAAACCTGGCGTGCAATTATATATAAAAATAGTAGCATGCATGCTAAGGACTTATCAAAGCGAAATTAATTAAATACCATGTTCCCAGGAAGTTGGGCACTCAAAGGTATCCTTTCCCAGCTCTCCCCAGCATCTGAAGTGTGCAGCAGAATAGCAGGTTTGCCGATGATCCAGCCTTCTTTGCCCTTGAAGCTCACTGAGTTGAACCTGTAGTTGAAATCTTCGTCCTCAGCGGAAGGGATGGAGCGAGGGAACCAGGTGTTTCCGCCATCTTTAGTCTCCAATATCGTCTGCCTTGTCCCAAGGAGAAAGCCTGAGCGAAACGGAGGAGCATTGCCTTGCTTAATAGTTAGGGAACTACTTACTAGTTACTAGAGAAAGAAGAATACTAGTACTAGCCCTCCTAAATAAAAGAATACTAGTACTAGCCCTCCTAAATAAAACTAAGTAGTAAGCGGAGCGGCAGCGCATCGATCTGCATTGTGATTTCATTTCATAGAGAATGCATGTGCCCCATCTGTACCGTGGGAGGGGTCGTCGGGGACGAAGGCGATGTCGAGGAGTACGACGCCCGGGTCGATGGGCAGGTAGACGCGCTCCCACTGGGACAGCGCCGGCGCGTCGTCCGCCCGAGCCGCAGGAGTCCACAGTACTACTGGGGGCAAGACGAGAGGGGCGACGGCGGCAGTAGTGCGGGCAATGAAACGGCGGCGGTCCACGGTGCAGTCGGAGTGGGTGGCCCGAGGGACAAGGAGGCGTCGGCGGCGGGAGGTGGGGAGGAGGAGGTGCAGGGAGGCGGTGGCGGTGGAGCCGGTGGCCATTGGCGGCGAGGCGAGACGTGGGCTGCTGCTGCTGCTCTGCTTGTGGCTGCGCGTTCCCTCCGGTCTCTTGCTTATCCGAGGGCTTGCGCCTGAGTGCCAGATCGGTTGATAAAAGTAAAGGTTTCCTTTCTCGAATCCAAATCACCAGTCGGGGATGTAGCTCAGATGGTAGAGCGCTCGCTTAGCATGCGAGAGGTACGGGGATCGATACCCCGCATCTCCAGCTGATTTTATTTTCTTTTCTCTTTTCTCTTTGCATGGATCCGGTCAGAGGAAGGGGCTTGGTAGATTTATCTGGATCAACAGTCATTTTCAGTTTTGGTACCAAAATTATTGCATTGAACCTAGCTAGGCAGCTAATAGAAGAAATAAATAATGCTCATTTCATCCGAGGAGATTTAATCTGGATTGGAATTAAGTATTTCTTTCTTTTCTTTTTGGGTCAGGAAATTAGAGGAGGATCTATAACTAATTTGGCAAACAGCGAGCAGAGTACTGCTGGATAGAGGTCGACTACTGATCAGGCTAGCCACGTAGCGTCGGATGGTGAATCTGCGGCTCACATTCACTCACGGCACTGCCTCCCTGCGCCTGCTCCAGCCACCGCATCTCTCCTGTAGTGAAGGCGGTGGCCACGGCGGCTGCCTACCAGACCCGGCTCGCGCAATCCTGTCCATGGCGGCTGACCCCCCCGCGGAGCCCGAGCTAGCGCAGCACCTCCGCTGTGACTTCCCCACTCAACGCCGTAGCACGCGGAGCCGACGACAATGCCGCGGCTGTCTCCGAGGGCTGCGGCCTCCGGCGCCGCCACCCATGGTCTGCTCGGTGTTGTAGCATGCAAAGCTGACGAGTCCCGCACGGCCGTCCCCGAGGGCTGCGGCCTCCGCCGCTCATGATTTGCTCGGCGCTGTAGCATGCGGAGCCGACCACAGCCCCGCGGCCGGTGGCCGTCCCTGCGGGTAGCGGCCTCCACCGCTGCCGCTCACGGTCTGCTCGGCGCCGCAGCGCCAGCTCCACCCGCGGGCCGTCACCGCCCTACTTGCGTGCCGCGCGAGCAGCGAGGCCAGCGGAGGCGGTGGTGGAAGGGTGACTCGACCTCCGCCTTCCACCCACGCGAGCAGCGGTGCGCCGCGGAGAGCTGGTTGAACGCTAGCCGCACCGGGCACTCCCGGGCCAGGTAGAATCACAGCGCCATCCCTTTCAGAGTCGTCTCCTCCCAGACCGTCTTTTCAATCCGCGGTTGCTGGAGGCGTGCTCTCTCCTTGTGCTGCCGGCCGCCGCCAGCCCCCCTACCGCTGCCTCTTTCCTCTCACCTCCGCCTCCTTCAGTAAGTAGCGAATGGCAGACCAGCAGCTCCTTGTGATCCTACAGATGCGTCGTTCTCTTGTGCCTCCTGCACTCCTCATGATTCAAGTGCATACACCATGGCAGCAGCTTGCAAAGTGTTCGACAGAATGCTCATGAGGAGACTTGGGCAGCAACATAAAGATAGTAGTTGTCTGATCTGCTTGTAGTGCTCTAACCATTAACCACATAAAAAACAGGCCTACTCCTCTGCCAGGTTAGAATTTTTCCTCTTCTTTCACTGGTTGGTCTGATCTGTACAATGATATGTACACCCTAGCATGTGTAGCCACTTTTGTTAGTTTAGTGAATAAATTATGATTCCCCAATTAGAAAGCCAAATTATGATCCAAATGATAATGCAAATTTCAAAAAGCAACTGCAGTCTTTTTCATAGTTTAGTGAATAAATTTGCCTGAACTTTTGATCTCATTATATTTGCATACATCATACAGGAATTTCGGAGAATGCAGCTCCACCTATCCATGAAGGTATCTAAGGAAAATGCTACATTTGCTTGCTGAATCATTTTTTATATGCTATCATGATTGCACATGTGCACTGAAATTTCCAAAACAGAAGAAAAAAGGGTGCAACAATATCTTTAAAAAAATAATTGTTCCTAATGTTTTGTCGTTACCTTTTGACAATGCTGCATGCACATATAATGCCTAAGTTGACCTACTTGAGTAAGAAAAATTTTAATTATATGAATGAACTTTTTACCAGCTTAACAGATGGGTCAGAAATACACGTACTTTTTCTGCCATTGCCTTTTTAAATCAGGGAACATGGCATGGACCTTAACTGTTGAGGTTCCAACTGAAATATCACTGAATGAAGATCACTTTTTAGCAATCCTATTGAAATTTACATACCTGAGTGCCCCTGTTGGCGAAACCATACTTTCAGTTTAGGTCCAAGCAATTGCTCTGAATATTGACCAATTTGTGAAAATTGAATGACGGGAAAATTTCCTTTGAGAAATGCATCTACATGTTATTGATTGTTGTTCTACTGCAGGCTCTAATTGGCTGAAGCAAATTTCAGATACGAAAGAGGAGCCCCAGCTCAGACTTACACTGCAAAGGTAATATAATTCGTTTCGCATTAGAAAACATCAGTGCTCTCTATAACAAGAGGTTTAGCTTGGCCAAATTATGAAAGGGACGAGGTGAGTTCGTGGTACTTGAAGCTGAATGTCAATATAGGATCCTTAACCCTTATAATTTTTTTTTTGAGATGCTCTTTGCTACTTTTTGCATGCTGTATCATTACCTATCGCCTAGAATCCAAATCAATGTAATCTGGATGCCAGGTATACATACTTTTTACAAGGTTATAACTATTTTGAATTCTTTCTTATATGGAAACCATATCACTCCTTGACTGTTGATCTTTTTCTTTTGACAATTTCTAGGTTGCAATGTTAATTGTGAGCAACAAAGCAAGGTATATAAATACAGCGTAATTCTTGTTTCCAAATGCTTTCTACTTTCACGATATGTCCAAATACATATCGTGAATCCTTAGATTTCCAACATAAAGAAAACAAAACTTCTCACATGTCATTCAGTAAATTTAGGCAATGAGTATCAATGCAATTTGATGTGCTATGCCTTTTTTTACTCTATGATCCTATATAAAAATGATTTAGTCTAACTAATCTATAAATGGAGCCATAATTCAAAATATTTGTTTGGTTACTAAAGCTATCAGGATTATTAAACATTCACTTTCTAATTTATTTTTCTTATTTTGCAATCCCAACAGGTTAGTTACTGAAATGAACTACTTGGAAGTCTTAGCAGATCTAAATCAATCCTTTTTTGCTGTTTTTATATTTATTTATTATTTGTGAGATTTCTATTACCTGGCATGTTCTCCCAATAGGATAACCAAAGACGATTTGTTTGTTCTAGCATAAGATTATTTTGCATAGTGCCTAAGTTGTTAGTTTTTTTTCCATCAAACTATTGCGATACTACTTATGACCATATATCATTTTATAAGGCAAGAATGTCGCAACTTCCGGACTGGTCCTACTACTACATGGAAAAATAACCAACAATAATTTAAAGCTATACCATGGCTAAATGGTTTGAATTATACAAATACTAATTGTGTACAATGCAGCTAACTGTAAGTATATATGTTCTGGTGAAAAATAATGAAAAAGAGAGAAGCATAATTAGATTAAAAAACTTCATTGTTCTCCGTTTATGCTTACTATTATTGCTTTTGATTTACATATGTTGAATGGAATTTACAACAGCTCTTGTGAGTTTTGATTCTCAGTTGAGAATTACTTAAAGAGCCACATGATTGTTTGTCTGAATCTTTGCCTGATTCTATTTTGTTCAATACATAATGCACAACAATGTACCTACATATATAGATAGATATACATTCTAATTAAAAAATAGTACCTATGGATCTAGCTTGGAACCAGATATAATTATATATTGATTCTAGGTTTTCTTTCAGTGAACATAACTCTAATGTATTGCAATAGGTTTCATCCAAAGAATTCAAGTGACTTATCTATGGATAATATGCAACTCAAGATATCGCAAAATAAGCTTCCATGTACAACAGCAGTGGTTGAAGTGAAGAATTCAAAGTCAAGGTAAGCAAGACCATGGTTCAATAATTCAGCATTTTTTCTATTGATACCATATATCTTTGTTTTTATCTCTTAGGATGTTTGAAATGTAAGAATAGCATGGTTAACTAACAGCGAAGAAGTAAACTAGTAACAATTTTTCCAACCGATGTTAATCCTTAACTATTGCTATCCTGATATTGTCTAATTTTTGTAATGAACCTTTTATAACGAACCGCCTCTTAGCAAACCAAATCGCAGCTTCTTACGTCCGAAGTATCAGTTTTTATTATTTTATACCTCATATTCAATTGTGATTCCCTCACGCAGGAACCAGAACCGGAAGACCACCCTCCAAGCAAAGCAAAGAACTCCAAGCACTTGATCCTAGCTTTTACCAATTAATAGCATAGGCTTCTATATATTTAGAACATAAATAAATGTATCGTCTGATCTTGTGAAGTTAATGTCAATGTATCTATGTAAATTAAATAAATCCTATTCCAGTAAGCATGGGCGCGCAAAATACTACAAATTAAAGGGATATATTTGATGAATATTCCCAAAACCCCATATCATATGCCATGACGACTAACGGCCAGTTTGGTAGAGTTTCAACTGATTCTGATTCTCCGTGAGAGTTAATCTTTGAGAAAAGTGATTCATGAGCTAAAAGTAATTATATATGATTATCTAAGATTAACGGTATAAAAAACAGTTCCAGTGTGACAAGTGAATTATAGAAAAGCTACTTTTTTTTCAGCTTCCAGCTTAGTTTATTTTAATTTATTTTAGAGAATCACTCTTAGATAGCGCTTTTTCTGAATTCAGGCTAGAAGCTGCCACGAAAGCTGTGTCAAGCAGAGCCAACTTAACCACATGTTTTGTTTAGCAGCTAGCAGTGTTGTTGGCCATGCATGAAGGGTCAGTGATGTTTGACCGCATGCGGCACGAGGTCTGAGAAGGAATAATCAAAAGGCAGCCCTGGTCAAGGTAAGACCGAGTCGTCTTATTCTCATACATATATATATATATATATATTCTTTTTCTCTTATATCTACTAGTATTGTATATATGCACATATGTGTGTGTGTATATATATATGTATATGCATATACATAAACAATGAAAGAAGCGGCGGGAACCCGGAAAATGTGCACCACCAGTTTATATATGCATGTCGACATGCATGAAAATGGGAGAAAGCGATCATGCATGCATGTTAAGAATTGATTTATTTGTCTCGGCAGGCAGCTGCAGAGGCTCCCTCCAACACAAGAAAAAGAAAAGAAAAGAAAAGGCAGACTAGACTCGCCTTTCCTCCTCCCTCCACCGACCGCCCCGCAGCAAAGCAACCTTCTCCACCGGGAGGCGACCATTTCCCCGGATTCCCTGCCAAACTCGTTCGAGATCTATCCGCCCATCGAATCGACCCCTCTCCTCCCCTCACCCGCGATTTGGGAGCCTCTGCCATGGGCATCTCTCACCCTCTCTCCGACGAGTACGACGCCCTCCGCGCCGCCGTCCTCTCGCCGGAGAGGACGCCTCCCGCGTCCCCGCCCCATCACCACTGCCTGGAGCACGAGGTTTCCAGGATGGACACGCTCGCCGGCATCGCCATCAAGTACGGCGTCGAGGTAGTAATCAATCTCCCTCCTTCCCTTTGCCGCTTTGGTTGGTAACTTGGTGGTCGTGGGTAAATTAAAGCTTCTATCTTGGCATGTCCCTCCTTGCTAAAGCTAAATGGAAGAGGAACATCAGAACATGGTAGAGGTGACGCTGTTGGCCAAAACTTCATCTTTTTATCATTTCTTCTTGCTCAACACAAGGAATGATTCCATCTCTATCGCTGGGGTGCGCCACAAACTTGAAAAGCAAAAATCAATGGTGGTTTCTGACTCTGTGCCTCCACCCTTGGCAAATGTGTCTCTGTGACAACTATTCAACTTACTAGATCCAAACTTCTTTACCTCTACTTTCTACACTTTGTTTACGTGCCAAAATCCAAACTTGGCAGTGTGATGCGCAACTCTGAGTTGGTGACGACAGTGACATCGAGTAATATTTGCTTTTCCAGATTTCTGGCAGCTTGCATAATTAGAGTTATATGCCTTTATGTTAATCTGTGCAACTCTTATTTCCTTGTATATATCGAACATTATGAACCTTTGATGAGTTGCTGAATTGATATTTACGTTTTTTTCTCCATGCAGATATCGGACATTAAGAGGGCAAATGGTCTGGTCACTGATAGCCAGATGTTTGCACACAAAACATTGCTCATACCTCTACCAGGAAGGCCCATGCCAGCTGTTGTAAGATTGAGCGGTTCTGGTCAAGGAATGAAAAGGTAGATTATATCCCATCTTGCATTTTGCTTGTGTTTCCTATTCGCTTTGTGTTAGCCAGTCTTATTTGGGTTTTGAATTTGTTGTGGAGAAAGCACAATCTATGTTTTCACCAGACCTCAGTGCTGGAAATCTGGCATTGAACTGCCAATCTGTTACAATATAAGATCGAGTCATTTACCTAAACTACTCACGGCTTAGCCTCCCTTGCTTAATGGCTGACCTATCATGAAACTGCAAGTGCATTTTGACCATTTTTTGTGAGTAGATAATCATAAACACGATACCCCTACGTAAAGAGGCAAACAAATAAGAAAAATCTTTATTATAGCATCTGCATATTATTTTTAGTTGTTGAAGTGATACATCATACATTTGTGCATTTTGAACTTAATTTTCTGTGGTTTCGCAGAGCATGGGCTCCAAACCATCAGCAAAACAGAGACACCGTTGATTCACTAGATTCATCAAATTGTGGTCAGAAGGGGGCGTCACCTGCAATGAGTACCTTGCAGAGATACTATGGCCTATCATCTCAGAAAGGAAACGCCATGGATTGCAGCACTGAAATGTCTCTGTACCGTAAGGGTGGCTTCGAGAGTAGTCTCAGTGAAACATTGCTGAGTTCTTCTGCAGCTCCAGGAACAAAGGGTACTGACCGAAGCTGGGAGTATGAAGCGCCAGTTAACAGGTTTTTATCAGCGAACGGTGCCAATGGGAGCGAGACCAACAGGGTACCCAAACCCAAGCAAGATGCTTCTATGCGTCGGCGGCAGAAAGCAGAAGCAGAATCCAACACAACCAATACCCAGGATGATTTTCTAGCAGACCCAATTAAGGCAATTAAGAGTTTGTTGCCACGGCCAATTTCTAGTATCCGTCTAAACATGGATACAGGCATCCCAGATTCAAGCCAGAAGAGCAGCAATTCGTTTCTTAATCTTAATGGGTTGAAATCTGTGAGGAAGTCGCCAAGCGCACCCAGCTTTGCAGATGCAGAAAATGGGGTGTCTATGTGGTCTAGCTCGAAATGGACCTTCAACCATGAGTCCTTCACCCGGCCGTTACTCGATGGCCTGCCAAAACCGGTGTCTGGTCGGAGGATGAAAACTGCCTTGGACTGATAACTTTTATGAACCGTGCTGAGACTAGTGGATAGTGGCAATTGGAAGAGGAGGTGAGTTGGCAGAGCAAGCATGTCTGCCGTGCCAGTGGTCTGTGCTCGTTTTGGGAGGATGGTCACAGTGCAGATTACGATATGGTGTGTTTTGTATTACGGGATCGGAGTTGCCCTGTGTTCCTTGCTGCTGTTTACCTGTATGTACTGTATTATATTACTGGATGTCATCATCTATCAGTGCCATGGAATCAATAGATATGGCTCTAGTATGGATGTATGTATGATCCATCCATCCATCATCTTCTTTCTTGTATGGTATGTACCTTGGTCTGTAGCTTTGGTAGCACAGACTGATTGTACTGTAGGAAAGAGTGCGGAAACTGCGCTGCGTGTATGATGCTGATGCTGTGTCGGTGGAATGGAATCAATAGGTGGATAGATCGATGATTCTGTTTTCAGTCAGTAGTACTATGTGTGTTGTTTCAGTTAGTATCTTATGTGCGTTATGTGATTGATGTCCAGGGAATGTTGTTGCAGTTAGTATGATGATGCATGCCATGGCACGGATCTTCTAGAACTACTTTCATCCATCCATTAAACAAAAAAAAAAGAACACTCGCGCACACACCGTGCAGTAGTAGCTGATGGCCTGGCTTGGTGAACTCTAAGAGCACGAGATTAATCAATCAGTCAATGAATCTGTAGGCGCGCGCGTACGTACCTTGATGCACGGGACGGGAGCCAGCCAGCAAGCCCAGTGATTGCGATGGAGATGGATGGAGATGGAAACAACCAACCAACAAAGCACACACGTGTGGCGTCTGGACGATACAGGCGGTGCCTCGTCAACCAAGCAATTGCTGACTTGCTGTGCAGTGCAATGCAGGGCAATGACTTCCTTCCATCACCTATTGCAGTTTTCATCATGTGCTATTCAGCTCCAATCCAATCCTTGTGGACCTCAAAACTTTCAACTGCCTGCCCTTTTTCCCTTCAAAAGAAATCAGTCAGTTGCCTTTGCCATCTTAATTCTTCCCTGTTGCTTCCTGCTCCCAACTCGGCCGGTTTCCTTCCTTCTTTCCTACGAGTACTCCTATATCTATCTATAAATAAACGTGGCAGGCAGCGCGCGCAAGATTCAGGATCAAGTTCAGAGCAAGCAACAAACACGATCATCCATATACTAGTATGGCCGCCGCTAGGATCGTCGCCTCCCGCTGCTTCGCCTTCGCCGACGAGCCCGCGCCCCCGGAGACGCTGAACGTGGTGTGCAGGCAGCGCCAACTCCTGCGCCGCGCTCTGCCTCGACCCCATCGCCGAGGAGACCGACGACACGGGCGCCACCTGCGTCTCCTCGTCGCCTTGCCCTTTCGCGGCCGGCAGGTCCTGGGCCTCCAGCTCCGCCGCCCTGATTTGGGTTGCTTTGGGGATATATACTCCTACAGTAGTATGATTAATACTCCTACACTAAGCTAGTATGATTACTAGCTTAGTATCATACTAGCTTAGTATGAGGGATGGATGGCTCAGCTCTTTTTATGTATGTATTCCGCTCGCTGAGATGTAAGCAATATGTTTTTTGATGGTTATGTAAGCAATCTGTTGATGTTCATCTGCGTGCAACCTGATATGGAATTTGTCTGTATAATTGCATCTGTGTCTCTGCTATTTCTATGTACTCCTATGTTCACTACGTCGACTGCTAATTGCATCTGCACTTGAGCAAATCAAGCTTTTTCTTTTTTGTTTTCCCACTGTCCAAGGCCTGCCTCCCAAATGAGGGAAATCCAACTCGGCCTCCGATCTCCTCGTTCGTTCGTGTTCCCCGGCCTGCCTCCCAAATGAGGGAAATCCCCCCCTCAAACTTGCTCTAACCCCGCCCAAAACCTAGCATAAACTTCTTCTCTTTTGTTTGTTTCATTCATTTGAAAAATCAACCCTAGCATAAACGGAACTGGAGGGATGGTAAAGAAGGCCTCCGCCGCCCCCGCCGACGCCGAGGCCGACGAGCGCCGCCGCCTCCGCACGCTCGCCTTCTCCAACGGCCTCCTCCAGCGCGGCGACCCGCCGGCGCCACGGGCGCCACTCGCGCCGTCGGCTGCCGTCGCGCGCCTGCAGGGCCGCGACATCGTGCGCCGCGGCGGCCAGCGTAAGAGCCGCTTCCTCTTCTCTTTCCCTGGCCTCCTCGCGCCTGTCGCCTCGGGCGGCCGCGTCGGCGAGCTCGCCGACCTCGGGACCAAGAACCCGGTGCTCTACCTAGAGTTCCCCCAGGTACGGGTCGGAGGATTCTGCTTTCCAGTTCACTTCACTACCCGCGATTTGCCACCAGCAAATGTCATAAAGATGGGATTTTTTTTTCTTCTTTCCTGCGGATTCCATTCTTGCGGTTGCTTGCAGGGAAGGATGAAGCTCTTCGGGACGCACGTCTACCCCAAGAACAAGTACCTCACGCTGCAGATGACAAGATCGGCCAAGGGTGTAGTCTGTGAGGACGTCTTCGAGAGCCTGGTGAGTGTTGTCAGCGTTACCTTTCCTTCCAATTATGTGCGCTGATTAGGTAAGATCGCTCTGCGTGTGCACCTGTGCAAATTTACTGATTAGATCATTTACACGGGTCATTGTCAAATACTGTGATTCGAGTACTATACTGTGTTAAGAAACTGAAAAATTCCATCTGGTATGCAGATGTTCGGTTTACTTTTCAGAGTTAGGATGTTTCATGTTCTACCTGCAACATAAAGATTTTCATTCTCTCAGGAACTCACCGTTCATGAGCAGAGCAGCTAATCTGTTCTGATGTTGTCTCTTGCCAGATTGTATTTTCTGAAGCCTGGTGGGTTGGGACAAAAGAAGATAACCCAGAAGAACTGAAACTTGAGTTTCCGAAAGAATTCCAAAATGTCAGTGCACTTTGTAACCCCATTTGTTCCTTCTATTTCGTGTTCTCTGTCTGCGTATCATATGCTTCTTCGTTTTCTTCTGATAGGATGGTGTAGCAGCAGAATGTGATTTCAGAGGTGGAGCAGGTGCTGCCATCGATGAAGCAACTGCATATAAAGCTGGAAAGGAAATCGCAGAACCCCGTTCCCCCAATTTTGAATCTGATGGCGATGCTTCTGACGATTCAGATCAAAAGGATGGGAATGGCACACAATCTACAAGTGGAGCACCTTCAGTTAGACAGTCTGCTAGAAATGCAGGGAAAGCCTTGAAAAAGTAAGCCCTTGCACTCTGTTTGGATGGTTTCTTGGATGCCTAAATACTTTGCTAACTCTAGTTTGCTTAATGACTGATAATTGTCTGATAATTTCTACCCACTGCTAATTAGCTTCGAACCTGAATACACCCATTGCTCTCATGAAGTAATTAACAAATTCCTCCTTGGCTCCTTGCTCTTTGTATAGGTACACAGATTTATCTTCTGGTGGTGATTCATCTAACAGTGACAATGAAGCTGAGGTACCTGAGGACTTGGATGAGAAGGTAGCACTTGAAAGTTGCTTTTCCTATTGGTCCAAATTTATGAATGCCAATAACTAAATTGTGTGATGTTCAGGGGCGGGCCCAGGATTTGGGGTCTGGGTATTCAACATTTTCAAAGGACAATTTTTTTTGACCGCCGCTGTGTGCTGTGCAATCCCAGAGCCGTAGGCCGCTCGCGCTGCGGCTCGCGTCTTGTCGCAGGCAGCCATCGCCCGCCGCGCCGCTAGGGTTCGCTGCCGCTGGCCGGAAGCGGCAAGGACGCGGCCACGCGGGAAGTGGAATCGGGATGGATGGGGCTGGGAACCTGGGGTCGGTGCCGGTTGGGGGTCGCGACTGGGCCGTCGCAGCTGGGCCTAGAGGAGGGGAAGTGGATCATTTGAGCCCAAGAGGCAATATGAGATTGGGAAGCCTGTTTTGTGATGTTAGATCATCTCCAAGAGACACCCTAAAGGCTATTCTAATTACGAATTTAGGATTTTTAGTGGAAAACCTCCCTCCAACAGTTCTGTAAAACCAATCCCTCAAGATAGCAACATCCTAAATCATCTCTCTCCCTTCTCAGATCTGAGAACAAAAATCCACACCCCATCCCAAATACTTGCCATTTTAGAACCGGATCTTAGACCTTCATCCTTCAAATTCGTGGGTCATGTTTCCTAATATGTCAAGGTTCAAACAATAGGATATCCAGTATAAGGGGACTGTCGTGGGGACACGAGAATGCAGGAAGAAATAATATTTAGGATGACCATTGACATAAGGATATAGATAGTTAGAGACTAGGATTTAAGAATTCTTTTAGAGATGCTCTTATTTTCTAGTTTTTGATACATATACATGTTATATACTATGTATATAATTTTTTTTGCCAAAAGTTTTGGGTATTCAACTGAATACCCATGAATACATACTAGGGCTGCCCCTGGTGATGTTGCAGCTTATTTTGCTTTATGTATGAAGGAGATGGAGAGTTCATCTGTTAAGAACGAAAGCCAAAGAGAAGACATCAAACCTGCAGATTTTTCAGCAATGCCTATCACTAGCAAGGAGCCTCTTGTTCAGGCTACTCTGTCTAGTATGTTTAAAAAGGCCGAAGAGAAAAAGGTGAGAGTGCAAAACCACCTAGATAGTAATGTGCCATGTGATTTTCCTTTCATTTTGACTGTACGTTCATGTAAATTGATACGCATTAGACATAAGTAAACACAAAAGTTTAGAAGGTGCGCACTAGATTTATTATTTATTCCTCACTGTCACTAGCAGACAGCTATGCCGTTTAGGCCTTTAGCTTTAGCCTAATTCCCAATTGCATTGAAGCAATGTGGAAATATTCGACAAGGATGTGTTAAACATTATCTGTTTACATTTGGTATCATCAAATTTAACTCATCACGACAAATGGGTTCCTATTTCAGAGGTCCACAAGAAGTCCTAAAGGATCCCCTGCAGCAAAAGGTTCCGTAGTATCACCTTTCTATGTTCCTTGCTAAATGATGTATTGTGAAAAAAAATCTTTTTTATTGATTTGCCATTTTTCTTTAGGTCCTGCTGCTAAGAAGCAGCGAGCAAGTCCAATGGCAAAACAGCCAGCAGGGATTAAGAAAGGTAAACGCACTGCTGTGACATTCATCAGCCATCTACCGTTGGCTTTAGTTTGCGAGCATCTGGTGTGAGCATTCAAAAGCTTTTCTCATTGTTAGTCCGGAAGATATGCCCTAGTACATGTCAAAAACTCTAAGGGTGCTGTGAGATAACCTTTCAGCTTCATTTATATGAGGAACGTTGACCCTTGTGTTTGCTGAATGCAGCCAGCAGAGCTTGGAGAAAGCAAACACCAAAGGTACTGTTTTCTGGAATTTCAATGTTGGTTGCCCTTGGTAGATGAGATAAAAGTCCTAGTATCAATGAGTAGAGCAGGGATCTTGATTCAAGTATTGCCCATTGTTTGGTCTTGTAAATGGCATGCCTATCTGTGAGATTGAGGACCTTTGGCCTTTTTCATTTTGTGTTGCAGGTGGAAGATGATGGAATCGAAGAGCTTTCAAGTTCTTCCCAGGTGAAAATATTGTTAGCTTACATAAGCAGAAATATGCATTTCGTTATTTTTTACCTGTGGCAGTTTAGAATGCTTCTCAAGTGTAGAAGGTTCCTGTGGTAGTTTGAAATAAACCCAACAGTCTTCAGTTTTAGAAGAAACTGTGTGCCCATTTCGCCACACGCATTTCTGATCTTTTGAGCACAAAGGTATTGCATACTTACCCAAGTAATCATAATCGGTACAGGATAATGCTGTGGATGATGATAGTGACGAGGACTGGGCTGAGTGATGCTCTTTTATGTGCACCGCATATTCACATGCATGGGTTGGTAATCAGTGAAGAATGCAGAATGTATGCATGGTTGGAAGGAGGAGGGATGTGATTGGGAGGCACAAAACGCTGTATCTTCATCCATTGACCTTATCTGACGACTGATATATAGTGTTGATACTGTGCTGTTCTATTTGTAATTTGCATGACAGAAGTTTGAGTTTATGAAATTGATTATATAGTTACCGATGCTGCGAATGTGCGATGAAGCCATGAAGAAGAGATGAGACGAATCGATTGATTCGTTGGCTGTACCTACTACAGTATTCTATTCTGTTCTGTTGCTTGTACTCGTTGCATTGCATTAGATTGTGCAACGATGCTTCCTCCTCTTTCCAGGGGCCTTCATACCTTGCTTTTGCTTGCAAAGAGTCGGTCGGAGCCGGAGGGAATGGAATATCCGGGGGATATTACCACCGTCTCTCCAAATTGAGCCATGGACTGGAATATTCGGTTCGAGGGAGAGCTCATATCTGCCCGGCCCGGCCCGGCCCAGTCTAGCAAGGAAGGAGGGGCCCCACATCTTCATCCTCTTTCGTCCCCCCAGGCTGCTGGGGTGGTTTGGTCGGATCGGGTCGGGCGCCCTCACCGCGCCGCCGCCTCCTCCACCTCCACCTTTCCCTCCCTCGTGCTCGGCGGGCATCTTCCCCCTCCCTCCTATTTCCTTCTTCCTTCATTCGTTCACCTCCCTTGGGTTCCCCTCACTCCGTACAAGAAAGATTGGCACCAGCCAGCAGATTGCTCCCTTCCCTTCCCACCCGTATAAGTATAGGATATCGCCCTCCTCTCCCCGACCCAGCACAAGAAGGTTGCTGCGACACGGGGGGCCTCTTCTTCCTCCCTGCCTGCCCTGGTACGTCACGTATCCCTCCTCCTCCTCCTCTTGCTCTTGCACCATGAATGGATCGGATCGAATCCATCTGCCTGCCTGCCTCATGCAACACAATTTGATTCGTTCGTTCACGCGATTTTAGATGAGTTTTCCTGCAATTCCCCTTCCTGCTTTCCTGGAACAAGCAAGCTCCTGCCTTTTCAATTCCCCTATGGGTTCACCTGTTCCAAGGGCAACACCATCCTTCCGCCAATGCTGGGGACCAAACCAAAACGCAAAGCGTCTACCTTTGCTTCCAACAACCACCGCCCACCGTCCTTGACTGCCCAATTTCTTTTCTTCCTCTCCCACTATCTCCTTGAAAACGCCAAATTACCAACTATATATGCACAATTTTATTTTATTTTATTCTTCCTCTGACTTGCTCCATGTACCTTTCCGTCTAAAAATTGCTGTTACGTTTGCAGGAGTAAGGAAGCAGACAGCACTTGGAGTTACCGCCAACTACCGGGCAGGGCTCGGCTGTCAAATTCTCTATTTGGCAGCCAGCCCGTGTCCAACTCAATCCTAATTTTACCTGCACCTGGTAAATCCTCACCTTTCTTTCTCTTACTTCACCGATTTTATGTTTGTTTGTTTTTTGCGTTCTGGCATATTGACCATGACAAAGACGTGTCCATCCCTCTTCTCTGGTCAATTGCGCCGCACATAAATAATTTGGCAGCCAGACCTCTTCCAAGTCCCCGTTGGCTACACATGTTTCTTTCTTTTTCTTCCAAACAAAAAGAAAAGTCAATTCAATTTATGCAAACCGCGTGTTAGGACGGACAGACAGACAGCTAAGCCTTCCTTCTTTCCTTCCTGTGAAGCAGGGCAAAGGTGCAGGCAGATAAATAACGTGCACAAGTTCCTCCTTGGCATGTGACAAGAATCTCGTTGCTTCTGAGAGGCTCCGCAACCCATGATGGCTTCCTTCTCAGGACCCCTCCACCGCCCCCTCTCCGCCATGGCCGTCGCAGCCTTCGCTGCCGTCTCCTCCCTCGAGCTGCCCGACAAGTTGTCCCACCACAAGCTTTCTTATGCAAGCGCGAATGCAGATGCGCTTGTGTCACTTCCAACCACCAGGACAGATGTTCCAGGGGCACCTTCAGCCTCTGCCCTGTCTGTGCAGCTATTGCCACGCAATCTCCAGAGTTTGCAACCATTGAAGGCTCCGTTCGCGTCTTTGCCGGTCATCCTGACCGTTTACCAGTATGCAAGGTTTACCAAGACCTCGGAACAAGACGATGCGATGCCCGCAGTTCCTTCCTCGTCGTCTGATGTGCTGTACCGCTGGCATCTTCCAGACCCCAGGGTCTGTGCCGAATTCCCTGATAAGTCTCAGACGGTGGTGGTTCTTCTTGGGTGGCTGGGCTCAAGGCAGAAGCATCTCAAGAGATATGCTGATTGGTATACCTCCAGGGGCTTCCATGCTGTCACTTTCACCCTCCCAATGTCTGACATCCTCAGTTATAACCTTGGAGGGAAGGCTGAGAAGAATGTAGAGATGCTATCTGAACATCTTGCTGGCTGGGTAAGGGAGGAGAGTGGGAAGAAGATTATTTTCCACACCTTCAGTAATACTGGTTGGCTTTGGTATGATACACTTCCTCCTGGTTTTCCTTCATCGCGAATGAGCTCGCATCTTGATTTTGATGCTTAATTTCTTCAATTTTTTCTATGCTTCAGCTATGGCGTAATTCTGGAAAACCTACAACAGCAGGATGCTTCAGCAGTGAAGAAAATTAAAGCTTGCGTAGTAGACTCTGCACCTGTTGCTGCACCTGATCCTCAGGTACAAATTTTAGCTAGACACATTTAGTTATTGGATTTACAGCTCATCATGAGCTTTCAGTTAATTTGACTTGGTGGTTCTTGAGCTGCTATTGAAAAATTGTCATCTGCATTCTTTATATCTGAATTAAACAGCAAGTCATCTGTTCCTAGCATCATGTTTGTTGTAAATTGTAAATAACAAACTTGTTTGTATTGTTTTCTTCTGAACTCTAGGTTTGGGCCTCTGGCTTCTCAGCTGCCCTCATGAAAAAACGTAGTATCACCACAAAAGGACTAGGATCAAATGATTCAAGGTCTGATGTCCTAGTTGTGGAGTCTAACATGGAGCCCAAGCCGGCAGCAACAGAGGCAGTTCTCCTATCAGCTTTGGAGACCTTTTTTGACGTTGTTTTGAACTATCCAAGGATCAACAGGTATGCGTGTTGTCCACATATGAAACAAACCATTTGGGTTTCAGTCTTATCTATAAGCCCTTTTCAACTGAGTAGTCCTCAAGTGAAGATGGGGGCATCTTTGATCTCTAATTTCTCACCTCACAAAAACTAAATAATTGAATTACTGATTGTGGCGGTACAGTTACATCATGGTCCACCATACCTTGACGTTATCTTTGTGGTAGTTGATATTGCATTTGCATCAGAAAAGTGTAGATGAGTGTGGTTTGGAAGCAACGAAATGCCTATATGATCATAGTCTATCAAATACACCATAATAGCATTTGTTTAAATTGGTTGAGTATTTATAAATGGTAGCAACTCCACCACAGCTGAGCTCATCAACATCATTTTCAACAGGAGGTTATCTGATGTCATGGAGCTTTTGTCATCGAAGCAACCAAAGTGCCCCCAACTGTATATATACAGCTCCGCTGACAAGGTCATCCCAGCAAAATCAGTGGAGTCATTCATCGAGGGGCAGCGGAGAGCCGGGCGCGAGGTGAGAGCCTGCGACTTTGTGTCGTCGCCCCATGTGGATCACTACCGGAGCAATCCTGGGCTGTACACCTCTCAGCTGAGCAACTTCTTGGAGGAATGTGTCCTGACACACCGTTGCAAGGATGCAGGGTCATCATGATAATCATGTTGTTGCGGCAGAACACAAAACAGTTGGTTGTTTTATTCTTTTGGTCCATGATCTTGAATTGAATGTACCCGGGATATACGCTGGTCGGTTATACCAGGAGATTCTGACATGTTTTTGTTCTTCCCTTTTGCGGGGCTGACTTTAGGCGCACAATTGTAAAAAAACGTTGAGGAGATAACGAAAAAGAAAATGAGAGTCAATTCTTTGTTTGGGCTGACTGCCAAACTGATTTGCATTCTGTACAACTCTACTTATATGTACTGACTGATTTTTAGCCGTGTCTGTTGGTTTGCGTATGGTCAGCCAGTTCTGCTTCACCCCGTGCTTGATACTGTTTTATTACTAAAATTGGCCTGCACGGTGATGGGAAGAAAATTCTTCTCCGTTTGATGACTGTTGAAATTGGCATCATATCCTATTAAAAATTCTGAAATAGGAATATAATTAAATTTGTATGATACAGTCTAACAATTCTTGGGGTAATTCTTGATGAAAGACGACAATAATTATAAGAAGGTGAAATCTTTGAATCGTGGAACGCCTTCTTGTATTATTTATTTACAAAAAAGGGGAAAAATAGAAAAGAAAAGAAAGAGGGCCTGTATCATGCGGTCCAGATCTCATTCATCTCCCCATATGGCCCAAAGGAAAGGTCCCTCCTCTTCCCTCTCCTCCTCTGCTCTCCTCTCCTCTCCTCATGGCGCCCGCCGCCGCCGCCGCCATGCCAGAGTCGGAGAGTAAGACGCGGCAAGATGCAGAAGACACGCGGTGGCTTCAAACCCTCTCCGAGCCCGAGCTCGTAAGGCGATCTTTCTTTCTTGCTTCCTTCCCAATCTCTCGTGATTGCTCTTCTCCGATGGCCAATTTAGTGATAATCAAAGTAAGGGCTTTCCATATCTCCAATCTTTTCTAGGGTTTGTTGATCGGCCTCAAGGAAGTTGCCATGACCCGGGCCTCCAACGCCGGCCATCCTGACCTCGCCGACAAAGTCTTCCATGTCCGCGCGCTGCGGGCTCTTGGTACTCTCTCTCTCCCTCTCTCTCTCTCTCTCTCTCTCTCTCTCTCTCTCTCTCTCTCTCTCATCCACCCAAGTATTATGCGGACCGACATAAAATGTTTGTTTCTTGTGGATTTTGCAGCGTTCGTTTTGCTGCAAGAGTTGAAAGAGCGACTAAGACAAGCCTCGGTTAATACGAGCATGCTGGAGAGGCTTTCTTTGCTAAATGACCATGATCCTGAGGGGGTGGTCAGGCCCAGCCAAGATGTGATGCCAATGCCAAATGGTATCAACAAGAAACGGAAGCAGATGCAGGATGGGTACTTACTTCTTGCTGCTGCTGCTGCTTTTCCTTGTTACTGCAATAGATGTCTGGATGCTAGATTGTAACTATCAGTTGCTGTTAGCAAAAGAAATGTTATGTATAATGCTATTATTGTGCAGGTGCCATGGAGAGGATGGCCAGAGTCCAAAGAGACGAAAAGCAACAAGAGAGGACTGGTTGATAGCTGGAGCTGCCAAACCACAAGTAGAAGCCTACTGTTGGAATTGAAATGGCACTGTCGTCAGTCTGCTGGCTTCGACAGGTGGCCTGAGCAAGCAGCTGCAAACTACACTGCCTGATGCCTGTTATTCTGGCATGGAAACCAGCCCTCCATTCTCACTGCAGCAGTTTTAGACGAATTGGCAGCCACACAGGCTTGTCAGTTTATAGAGCTGATTGTTAGTTCGGTTGATTAATGATGGCAATGATACACAGTTAGTACTTGACAGGGAACCCTGCTCCTTGTGCACTTTTGCTGAAAGATGAGGACTGCAATTGCAACCTCAGTGGCTTAGTCCTCACTTTTGATCCTTGTATATCATACATGTCTAGTGCTAATTCAATCAATCTCACTCGCTTGTCCATATCCTTTCTGGTAACGCAAATACCACCGGCTTCAGCCGTCCCTTCATCTCAGGCAGGCAGGCACAAAACTCAGGCCTCCAAACAAACAGAAATACCCACTAAGGCACTTGCCAAAAATCAGGTATCAGAACGCAACTCATGCAAGCAACTGATGCATGCCAAGTTCCAAAAACTGCCAGCAAGATACAAAGGTTAAATGCGTAGCTCGTAAAAAATGATATGTACAACAGTAATTGATCATACAACTTGCACCAACCTGGGAAAAAGGAGATGGATAAGAAAAGGATGCATTTCATCTATTGAGTTATACGATGATTTACATAATTTCAGCTTTCCGCAGAGAGCAATTTGGCTATATTATGTCATCTAAAACAAGCTAATACATTCACAAAGAACCAGATCTACACAGGGTGGCTTTCCAGCAGCTAACAATGTCCATGCCATGGTAACGTCGCTTAAATCTACCTGTAGCTGACCTCTTATTCAGTTCTCCGTGTATGTCTTCAGACCTAATAAAGCTGACCCATTTTCTGGTGTCAAAGAAATACCCTAGAATACAATGTCCAAGGTGCCGCCATAAACGGAACATCGAACAAACCATTCAGAAAACAAGACAAAATCGATTACAGCTGCAACAGACCTTCATGCTCAACGACGTGAGTACATATCCCAACCTGACTCTGGTTCTTTTCGCTTCAGCACCAACCCAGAACTGCCACCTTGTGACACAGTCCTCGCGCGTTCATCCATAAAGATGGTCTGACCCTGGTAGGACACGGGCCAGTAGCTTCCGGCTTCCCTACGTGCACCTTCAGATGGCAATCCATAGTTGAAATCCATGCTAGGATGATAGTAACTCAATTCATTAGATGAGGGTGGGGTTGCTCTGGTGCTGAAAGATGGATGAGAAATGCCGAGGCTTAAGCCTGATAGCGGTGGTATGACTGGTGCACCCTTTGCATCAACCATGTATGGAACGCCTCCTGTGGCAAAGAAAGCTGGCGGGAAAGGCATAGCAGGTTGAGATGGATAACTGACACCACTATAATCAGAAGTATGCGCAAAAGACTGAATAGATCTCGCAGGAACTCTTGATTCCGCACTCAGTCCCAGAAAGTTATGCTGGTATTGTTGCCCATGTTCTTTCTGCCCAACAAGTATCCTCTTACCCATAATTGTCACGGCAGAATGATCTGACGAATCCCTTAGAGGAGTCTTGACAGAAGACCCATCTATTCCTCGTCCAGAACCATCAGTGATTGACATGTTGTCATTCAAGTCAAAGTTTCTGACTGCAGGTTGCCTTGAAGAAGAGGACGAAGAAGGTTGACTCCAGTTGCCATTGAATTGTTGGCGGTTCCACATAGGCGCTACATTGCTTGCAGTGATAGCATCTTCCTCATCGCCACATGAGCAATTAAGGTCAAGTTTCAGTCCTCTGCTCACACCAACTGCTGTAGAAGCACCCTTGGAAGCTAGGTCAGATGAAGCTGGCAGGATTGCTGTTGAGAGTGGCTCACCAGAAGTAGCACTATCACTGTCAGCTACATTTAAATCAAACAGCACATTGCTTGTTTTATGTGAAGAAGCTGACAGCGACTTCTCTGCATCAGGAGTCCGCCGAGGTGGAGCTGGCCGAAAGGCACTGGTTGCAGCAGAGCCTTTCCACCCGAGTTCACCTTCAAAGTGGAGTCGAGCTGGAAACACAGATGAGCCTCTTGAAGCAGCCACAGCTATAGGCATTGACAGATTGACAGAATTACTAAGAATGGACTTGGGGTTACAGTCAGCTTCCTCTGGACACTGATTTTCATTGAGGTCTAAGTTGCCCAGTTCCACACCCCGTGTATGTTTTCTACTCAATGGACCACTGCCATCTGTAATGCCTGATCCATCCTCCTTTAGAGATGAGGAACTTCCTGAATCAGCACCTGTAGTGGAAGATTTATTGTCATTCAGTTCATCAACAGCAGGTACAGGCTGCCGCCGTGCTTCCAAGTCAGGACTATCAGCATTCCTGGAATTAATATCAGGAGAACCACAAAAGGGTCCTCTGTAGTCAATGACCTCCCGTTCCACCTCAATAGCTACCAGACGTGCTACTTCTAGTGCATCTGTATCATCATACTCTGTTAGTCGTGTTGATTTCTCCCCTTTCAATGCAGTCGATTTTATGTCTGTTGCCTTCGAGGAATCCCCAAAGCTCATCATGCATCTCTTCAATATATATTCACTGCCCATGCCTGTATCATCTGTACTAGATGACGATGTAGGTCCCTCTTCTTTGCCTGTACTTTCCTCAGTCAAACCTTGCAAATCACGGGTTACAGAGGCGAGATGGTTCAAAGTGGCTGCTGTATCCTTCTCCAAATGAAATCTACCAGCTGCAAATGGCTCAGATTCCCTAATACATGAGCTAGTTGAAACAATGTTATCCTCCAAATCCATTTTACTATTAACAAACAGCTTGTCAGGTTTATTAGGCTCTACAGACATGGCCGCTGGAGTCGCATCCAAAGGTGCATCTTTCCCAGAACTGCTCTTTGCATTGATCGAGTTTGACCGGAGTATGCCACTCACGGACAAATCTACATCATTTGAAGCAGAAGTTTCCTTGGTGATGGACTGTCCATCTTCTAAGCCCCCATGACATGCAGATGTAGGGGACGGTACCAAGTTCTTCGCATCTCCTAGTGTTGTGTTTCCATTTGACGAATTTGGCGATGTCAGCGCTGGTGGTTGCTTTGTCGCATCTGTATTATCATTGGTCAGGGAAGGATCAGACAAAGGTGCATCTGAACAAGTCATCACCTCAGGTTTTGATTCATCAACAGTATTTCCAACTTCGTTCGCTACACTGTGTTTATCAATTTCTGTCTTGAGGCTAACTTCTGGGGTCTTTTGATCAGTCCGACATGCCTCCTCTGTATCAAAATGTTTGTCATTTGTACCATATTTTGGTACAGTGCTCCACTTCTGACAGAGTGCTCTCGCCTTTTGGTTGATCACGGCATTTCCGTGAGCAAGTAGGTGGTTAACAGTAGATATAACTCCACTTGAAGTTGATTGCTCATTATTGATCGGAAGACACTCCAACGCAGTTAGTATTGCAACAATCAGATCCTCAGCTGAAGTGCTGACATCCCCACCACAATTTTGAGCATCCTGAAGCCAATGGTTGAGAAAGCCAACACCGTTGAGGTGAACGAAATGTTGAAGGCACTCTTCGTTTTTGGTGGATGCTAGTGTGTTTGCAGCAGTAGAACACTGCCTTATCATGTCGGGTGTGTTAATCTGAGCAGCGTCTTTTAGCTTCTGGATCTCGGATATAAGCTCGGCAATTCTTGCAGGAGTTGAAATTCCATCCTTCATCTCAGTTAGAGTGAAGAAATCCTCGAGCATCTTGCCTTTTTTATCGCTGGTCTGCTACTTTACCCTTGGAAGGAATCTTTTTTTGGCTCCAAAGTTCACCACCAATATTCATTAAGTTGAAAAAAGTTCCTGAAAGGGGCATAGTAATTCTAATTCAGTCAACAACGAGTACTAAGGGCAGAATGTGAAGAAAAATTATCAGTGTGCATGGATCACGTGGGCAAGAGAGTTTGTTGTTGAACGAAACAGCAGCATATAAGTGCGACCTGATGAATTGCCTTAGCAAACATAGTTGGTAGCGATTCATAAATAGAGGCTAATTCTTGTAATCGATGGTGGGCGAATAATTAAATAGAAGCCCAGCCAGCAGGTGGCCGAGCGAGGAGGATACAGAGAGGAGGTTGGATTTCCACCTGTGGTGCTGTGGCGGCGTCATATGACCTTAGGCCCCAGGGGGTGAACGTCTGCAAGAGAGGGGTAGCAGCAAGTGAGGAATGTGGTCCCATGGATCTTAAGCAATATTGGTATTGGAGAAATGAAATGAGATGGGGAACGTGTGCTAGCAGTATATAAATAATAAAGTATCATTAATTATGGCATCTCGGGTAGACGAAGGATCTCTAGTCATTTGATTTGGTTTTGGGCGGCGCAAACAAAGAAATCCATGGGCAATCGGCAAGGACGAAGGATGGATTGAAATTGATGGGAGGCAGAGGTTAGTTAGGGTTTCTTACCAATCGAATGGAATCGAATCGAAGGCGAAGGCGAAGGCAGGAGGGAATCCCGACCGAATTGGGGATTGGGAGGACGGACTGGCCCCCGACTCCACCTCCACGGCCGCAGCAGCTGAGGAGGAGGGGAGGGAAGGAAGGAGGGGCGGCGGGAGGCCTCTGGATCTGGAGGGGAAGGGGGGAGGAGGCGTGTTCTCTGCGGTGTTGGTGCTCTCTCGCCTGCTGGGGTCGGGTCGGGTCGGGTCGGGTCCGCTCCGTTCCGCGCGGGGAGGGGGCCGAGGAGGGAGAAAGGGCGGGCCTGGCCTTGCCTTGGGTTGGGTGCAGCCTCCCCCCACAGGCCCACTAGACAAGCGCTCCATTCTTTTTTATTATTATTATTTTGCTACTGGACTAGAGTGGTGTATATATAATTTTCTTTGATTCACCTTTTACTCTCTCAGTTCTAAATTTCATAGCCTTGGCTTTACGCCTAGACATAATATATAGAAAAAAAACTATGTATCTAGAAAATCCAAAACGACTAATAATAATTTGGAATAGTAAGTATTATTATTATTATTATGCTATTTGGTCCATCCGTTATGCTCGCTGCTCCTTGTATAATTGAATTCTTCCAACAACAAGTAATATTAATTATATATGATGGACTCTTAAAGAGAGTATTCATGCCTCGCTCAACACAACGCAACACAACCCTTGTAGCAATCAAGCAAAGCAGCAACCTGGTCAAGACAAGACAGGCAGGCTGTACGATGGATGTCTGCCGGCAGCCGCCACGAACGAGCAGAGCACGAGCACGACAACCTGACTTGACCCATTCCATGGATTCCTGGGCCTTCCTTCCTGACGAGACGACGGCGATGCTCCCTCCCGTCCAGTCCCGTCCCAGCTGAGCCACCCCCGACCCAACCCACTCACTTTTGGCTGCCACTGCGCAGCAGCTGCGGCAATGGCATCCTCCTCCTTTCTTTCTGCCTGCCCGGGCCCAGGGCCCAGCAACTCATGCCACATGACATGGCCGGCATGCCAATTTGAATATGATGATGATCGATCAACAAATTCATTCTACTCTCCTCTTCAGGCTCCCAGCCAAAGATAAAAGAAAACAAAACACCCCGCCATACTTTACTGTCCAATCATATTTCTCACAACTCCAGAGGAACGCACAACACATCAACAACCTAACACCCAATCCAATCATACGCCCAGCGCCTTGAGGATAAACGCGTAAGTGAACGCATCTTCCTGTAATTTCTCGAACCTGCAACCACAGCAAAGCCATCGTCAGCATCTTACTCCTCCTACCTTACTTTGCTTCGGGACTGTTCGTTTCCAGCCCTCTAAATTTTAGATCCATCACATCAAAAAGAATCTTGCTATTTAAAAATATTAAATAAAATCTGTTTATAAAACTTTTTGCACAGCTGGGTGCTAATTCGCGAGACAAATTTAATGAGCCTAATTAATCCATAATTTGCAACAGTGATGCTACAGTAATCATCCGCTAATCATGGACTAATATACCTCATTAGATTCGTCTCGCGAATTAGCACTAGGATTCTGCAATTAATTTTATAATTAGACTTTATTTAATACTTATAAATGATAAGATTCTCTTTGATATGACCCCTCTAAACTTTAGACCCCAGGAAACGAACACAACTTTCATCTACCAAACAAACTACTTCTGTACCTTCCCGACTTGGAGAAGTGTCCGGCACCCAGCTCGCACCTGAACAACAGGAGATTGCCGTCCGTCTTCAGCTCCCTCAGCTTCGCCACGTATTTCGCCGGTTCAGAGTACATCACGCGAGGATCTGGTTCGTTATCACCAACCAAACGACTCAGATACCTACCAGTCTTTTCTCAAATGCAAATCCAAGGGACACCTACCGTTTAAGCCAGCGGTGACAAGAATGTTGGGATACCCTTGTGCTGCCACCTGTCACATGGGCAAACAACAAGACACCACACCTCAATAACACTACATATTAATGCATGCATCCACAGACTCACTCCACGGCTAACATACATATTTTCACCAGAATAAACATCATCCTAGCTTCATCATTAGTAAATAATATGCCAAGGGGGGCACAAACATCGCCACTCACATTGTCAACAGGAGAGTACGATTTCATATAGTAGTAGTATTCTTCTTTTCTTGGATCACCCCACTCCTGAACCAAGGGTAACAAACACGAATTCATGAGAATGGAAACAAGTAGATAGCCGTAACAGAATGGACGAGTGTACAGCTCGAATAAAAAACATCACAGAATTGCAATTGTCACGCAAGGGCCAACTATTCCGTTCCTATTCTCAGGCACAGAGCATAAGGAAATTAAAGAACGATTCAAAAGCTAAATTTGTTCAGATTATAAAGGAGTCTATAATAGCTATTATAACAAGGAATCGTCGTATTCTACCCCTGAGATTTGCTCAAGTCTAACATACCAATCTTTGCCTAAGTATTTAGCCCCAGTCTGCAGTGTGGCCCAACCTTTGCGCTCAACGTGAACTAAAGCTTAAACCTGACCCAGCTGGACAGATATTCAAAAGAATGCATTGCTTAAACATTTGGATGGATATATCAATTGGTATTGATTTGATGATGTGGTACCCAAAGGCGATTAAGTGTTAGGGAAAGGACAAAACGGCACCAAAGAACATTTCCAGAAAGTATCTCTACAAATTATATTTTTTGCTAATTATAAAATGGCAATATGATAGTGGAACATGCGGGGAAAAAATGGCATAATAAGCATCTGAACCGAAGAGGAAATGGATACCTCCCATTCAGCTGTTGTCAGGGGGATAGTTGGATCAAGCATAGTTGTCACAACATCAACAAAAGGGACTCCAGCAACAGCAGCCTTGAATAAGTCAGGCCTCATATTTAGGACAGCACCCATCAGTAAGCCACCTGCACTTCTGCCATTGATGCAAAGCTTTTCCTTGGAACAGTATTTGTTTCTTATCAAGTGCTCGGCACAATCAATGAAATCGGTAAAAGTGTTCTTCTTCTTCAAAAGCTTCCCATCCTCATACCATTTCCGGCCCATTTCACCACCACCACGAATATGAGCTATCACATATATAAGACCCCTATCAACTAGAGAGAATCTTGATCCTCTGAAACTCGGATCAATGCAAATCTGCAACCATAACAAAGTATGAAAATAAGGGCATGGTTAAGCCAATACCATTCTGTTCCTGAAACCTATAATCATCTGGTAGCCTCAATGACAAGTTGCCACGTCTTATCAGTTGCTACTTGCTACAAATTGATCGAGAGACCAGAATTCTGATCAAATTTTGCTGGTAATTCATTGCTAGGTCCTGACAAGGAATCTTTATGGTATCAAATTATTGAAGCATATCATTCAGCAAGCAAACACTTGAATAACCGAATGCTCAAGAACTGTTATCACTTCAAAATGACAATGAATAACGGCAAATGAATATACGATGCCACATTAGCAAATAAGCAAATACAGTCTGTACTCTATAAATGTTGTATACATATAAAGAAGAAATACATCAACATTCCAAGTGAAACATTTGCATCCCAAAATGACCCAAAGATGCATACCTCGTAGGAGCCATAGCCATATAGCAGCAAAGGGTCTGAGCCATCAAGCTTCACAAGATCTTTTCTGTATAGAATGGACATGGGGATCTGAGTGCCATCGGCTGCAGCAGCCCACTTCCTTTCTGTTACATAATTTGATGCATCAAATCCACCTAAAACCTATGAACATTTAGGAGATCATATCACAATTGATTTGCAAAAGTAATTAAAAATAAATCAATGCTGGTCAGAATACCAAAAACAAAAAAAAAATCTAGTGCAACTAATTAGCTTACAGGGTCAATCTTCTTCAGCACAGACACCCCTGAATCCATATCATAGTCGTAAACAGAGGGTGGGGTCCTCATTGAGCTATAATGAAATCGAAGAACAGTGGAATGAAACTGTGACTCCTCAGGGTCCACAGCATATGTTGGATCAATAAAATCAATCGTCCGACCTCCCTGAAGTTGTCCAATTGACTCTCCAATAGCAGGTAGCCGGTATACGGTTACTTTGCGCAGGCCATTCTCACGCTCGTATACAGCAATATGGTTGTCAAAGAGCTGGAAGTCCTGTATTTTCACACTGAAGGGGGTATCAATTTTGATGCAATGGTGACATGTTATGTACTTTTGTTGTCAATGGGCATTTAAGCTCTAGCGAATAATGCACCCATCGATAAGAAGAGCAAAGCGTAATCAATTAAATTTGCAAACATGTAGGGTGCAGGATGAATCGCTTAACTAGTAGCTTCATCAAATTTTCTATTAGCTGCAGTTTCAATGAACCATCGTATATCACTGCCAGAGCATCAAGCCTCTTACATACTAGTTACATAGGAAAAACTCTAAATAACAAAACCCAGGAAGCAGTGGTAACTAAATCTAAATCTTTGACGGTCATCCTATCAAAGATCCAATATTCCTAAAACTGAACCATATTCCAATATTCCATAGCTAAACTTGAGAATAGGAAAAAGGTCTACGTTGGCATGTTGCAGCTGTAAAGGGTTCCAATATTCATTGATAAAATGCAATTAATATCCTAGAAGAAGATTGAGAGTCCATGGCACTCGCGTTTAAACTCTTTATTTCTTCAACTTAATGCAAAGATATGCAGTTCTCCTGCGTGCAAAAAAAAATCCTAGAAGAAGATTGAGAGTTGATCTCAAATGGTTATGCAAGGTTCACAAATCATTCTTCATCAAGAGCAACTTAACAAAGATAGTATCGCAACATTATAAACAAATTGTTTAAAGTTATTCCTGAACTAGTATGATACTGGGTACGTGATATATCAACCATAAGAATGGTTTCTGAAACTTTTATAACAGGTAAGTACCTTTCTCTATGCGGTAGCAGTACAGTGGTCTCAGCTACATTATCCAGTGGGCAAGCAACCAATTCAGAATTGTAAAATTCATCACTTCGCCTCATAATAAAGAAATGATTTCCACGATGACTAGCTGTTGTATCAATGCCATACACACGAGGCGTCAAAACCGCAAGTTCCTTGTTCTGTTTGGATGTGTCCAGGTAGAATATAAAGCTAGTGTTTTTGCTTTCAGACTCAACAAATAAATATTTCTTGCTTTCAGAGGCTTGAAGGCCAAGAGAAAATGTGTCATCTTTCTCATGATAAAGACAAGCATCGCTTGATTGATCAGACCCTAGCTTATGCAGCCATACCTGCAAAGGCCCATAAAAAATATAAGATGATTATAATTATCACAAACACCATGAAAATTATGTCACCAGTTGATGCTAGCACTAAAACCATCCATTAACATAACATATACAGGCACAGCAACATAACTAATCAATCTAAAAAAAATGACCTGAAATTTCAACTGAACTTGTAAAACAAGATCATGCCATGTAGGAGTTAGAAGAAGCGAGAGGAACAAGTGACATACTTTATCTGGCCGAAGAATGCTATCCATTGTAATGTAAACAAGGTGATCATCACCAGCCCACTCAATGTCAGAAGTAATTCCTTTAAGTGGTTGCCCAACATATTGTCCACTCTCGGCGTCAATGACATAGACAGTGTAAATTTCATCGCCTTTAGTGTCTTCTGCGTAAGCCACTAGCTTATTGTTGGGACTGACCTGAAACGAACAGTTAAATCATATTAGGCACAAGGAACATCGAAGGGGCACACGTGAGAGGAAAACACCTTGAAAGAGAGAAGTGGGTAGGGAGGTCAAACTGACAGGTTTACCTTGAAAGCACCAATGCTGTAGTAATCATGGCCCTCAGCCTTGACATTCTCATCTAGAATAATATGCTCAACAGGAGCATCAGGTCCTGTGGGCATCACGTCGTGGACTGTAATTGGAGCATCGGTCGGTACAAGGCGCCTACAGTGTTGTGCATACTCCTTGCCAGCCAATGTCCTTTCATAGTAGTAGTAATGCCCTTTGCGAAGAGGTGCATCTATATCGTCTTCCTTAATTCTTCCTCTGATTTCAGCATATATTTCATCCTCGAGTTGCTTGACATCTGAGTTGCCAGGGTAAGCATATCAGGAGCGAAATTGAAGGGACAGACTCCTGACAGCAGTACAGATCGAAATAGAACTGACACTCTAGCAGGAAACATGAGGATACATTGTCCGCCCTACAGCATGATACACAATCGATTCGGCAACCAGTCTGAAGGGACTGATCTTGTAGCTTGTAATAAGCGACAAATTAGAATTATCGTGACGAAAAAACAATGGTGTGTCTGAGTGGATCGAAGCTAATTCACGCCAAGGCCTGAAAGAGTGAAAGCCATCTGGCGTTAAGCACAGATCGCCGCTGATCCAAGGCGCGCGAGCAGAGATCGAAGCGATACGCAAAAGCTCCGAAGGAACAGGTAGGAGGCATCCGGTACGACAATTGCAGTGGTAAAGTGGTACTGGACTGACCGGACATGACGGCGGCCGTGTAGTCGTTCTCGGCGCGGAGGTGTGCGAGGACGTCCGGGTCGGATCGGGAGTCGTCGCGGAGCCAGTAGTAGTTGTCGACGCGGACGTCGCCGTGGTCGACGAGCTCAAGCGGCACCTTCTTCGCCACCGGCGGCGCCGCCATGGAGGCGTAGGAGTGCGCAAGGGAAGAGCCGCGACAGCAGGAAGGGGCCCCGAAGCCGAAGGAGGAGGAGAGGAGAAGGAGGAGAGCTCGGCGGCGCGAGAGCGTTGGAGAGATCGCGCGGGGGAGAAGCGGAGGAAGGCGGCGGGGCAACGACGAGCCCACCACCCGCAGCATCGCCTGCGTTTGGTTGGTTCCGGCTAAGGTTGGGGCTTGGATTTGAATATTGCTATTTTCTTCTTTTTCTCAACTTGTAACTTTTTTAAAAAGGAACTTGTAATCACCAACCTACATATAATTCTGCAACAACACCTCCAAATAGTATCCTGACCAGTTCTGGTTCTATTCTGATCTTTTTAAATTTCTGGTTGTATTTTTTTATACACATGTAAATAAGATATTCTGTTGAAAGACACGAGAGCAGAATTATACTCTTTGCTTGTACCCCTAATTTTAAACGTTAACTGATAATAATATTTTCTTAAAAGAAATATAGAACAGAAGCGGACGCTCACAAACACGCACGCACACTCCTCGTTATGAATACACGCACGCAACCCTATATATATATATGAGCACCTCCGACAGACTAAGCCGGCAGATTATTAAGATTGATGAAATCACCACGGATACCTCACTATCAACGGACATATCATCTACCACTAAAAACTACTAAAAAGGTAGTGCCGTTTAAATTCTAGAATAAATCCAGAAAAAAGAACAAGCAGTCGTACCGAGTCTAATCTTAAATCCGAATGGGCAGATTTCACCGCAAGAAATCCTACTCGTTGAGCTATACCTGAAGCATTCAAACTGTACTATACTGTTAACTGTTTGTGAGTGCTCATATTGCCCACAAAATCGGTGCGATCGGTGACTCCTTTACCACTCCTCGGCACATGTACCTAGATCTTGTCTTCGGTGCAAAATCTAGGTACTATCGTATTAAGATTTCTTTCGGAGGTGGTCATTTGGACCTCTCTTTAGTATAATGTATATATTAGAGAAAAAAAACTCTGAACGAGCGTCTAGCATCAGATGACCGATAAAATAGTTTTTCCATTGATTCGGATCTTTTAAGTAGCAGAGAAAATTAGTTTATCTTTTACTAAAAATTTAGGGTTGTTTGGATTCCACGAGCTTATAACAAACTCTATCACATCGAATATTTCGATACCAATGATTAAATATAAACTAATTGTAAAACTAACTGCATAAACCTAATGCTTATTCACAAGACAAATCTATTAAGCCTACTTAATCCATGATTAGCACGTGTTTAGTATAGCATCACAGGAGCTAATCATGGACTAATTAGATTTTGTAGATTCATCTCGAATTATGAAATTTGTTTTGTTATTAATCTGTATTTAATGCTCTAATTAGCATCCAAACATACGATGTAATAGACTTATAATAAACACTACAGTACCAAATCTAGCCTTATTTAGATGGGTTATAGTGGAGTGCTAAACGCTTACTATTTGATTTTAGTTAAAGTTTAATCCATCCTGTTAGCACTCCTATTTAGATCCTGTTAGCACTCCTATTTAGATAAATAGTGCTAAACTTTAGCATCGCCACCCCCCGTAAAACAAGCCCAACAAGCCCAAAGGCCCATCAAGCAAAAGCCCTTCCTTCCTGTTCGTCGTGCTGCTGCGCTCCTCGGCAAGTCGGGAGAGAAGAAACCTTGGAAACCCTAGCTAGCCCCGCGCTCCCCATCTCCAGCTTCCCGGCTGCTAGGAGGAGGAAGCTATGGGCGCCGAGGAGGACGCTGCCGCCCGCCGAGAGCGTCTCCGTGCCCTCCGCGCCGCCAAGGAGCTCCTCTCCACCCCCGTCCCCGACGGAGAGCAGCAGTACGATCTCTCCTTCCCATCCCCTACTGTATCTCACTAGATAATTCCGCACCTACTGTAGCGGCGGCTAGATTTTCAACTAGTAAACTAGGTCTCTCGGTTTCTAGTGATTAGCTGCGTGTAATGGAGCTGTGCTAACATCAGGAACCACTCTCACAAACTTTAGCGTTTCCTTAACCATCTAGGACATACATTGCTCTGTTAATTCTTCAATGGAGTAATCCATTCTTGTGGGTGATATAGCATATTGATCCAGAAGGAAAAAAAGAAGTAAAGTCTCCTTTGCTTACCATTTGAAATTTGTGTTTCAAAGCAGCTTGGCACCCATCTACGCATATATAAATCTGGAGGTGCTGAGATGGTTCTCAATTTTTCCACAGCTCAGTGGTGTTTGCTAGACCTTGAGCTGATCAATTATGCTGCTGCAACAAATGTTACACCAATGTTGTACATTTTCTGTTTGCATTCGGAAGTCCAACCAGACATTCCTTCTTCGTGTTAATTTAAAGGGATAATGCAATTAGTGCATTAAACTGATGTATACTATACTCTAATGGCAGTGTGATTTCTGAATTGTGTTCTGAGCATTCTTTTTCAGAAAATAATTCCAGCTATCCTAATTCTTAATGAACCACTAAGACATAGATTTAATGCTCTGGAGTCTAGAGTAATTTCTTTGCGACTGAAATACAAGGACGGTCCTTAAACTTGTTGTGGAGTGTCATCTAGGTCCACACACTTCAAAAAAAAAAAGAAATGGTGGAGTTGAACTTGAATGGTTTTGTTGATGCTGGACACTGTTTTATGTTTGAACAAGTGGAAGGGCGGTACCAAGTAGATACATTGCTGGGTCTTCATGATCTGCTTTCGTGGGTATCATGAAATATGGACATAAAATACAAATTATATCTACGCTCTATTCAATACATTCTACTAAATGCTGGTTCTTATGGTTGTTGATTGTATCAGAAATGGGACCCATGGTGCCACTGAAGAACATGTGGAACAGCCAGCATTACCACCACCACAGGATGCACCTGATGAGGCTTCTAAGGAGAATATTAGCTCCATTGAGGAGGTCGAGGGGATTGAAGATGACGGGTGAGTCTACTTTTTTTTTTCCCTTGAACACGGATTGTGCATTTTCTATTTCATCTAAGAATTGTGTTGCCATGTATGATAGTTCTAAGCCATTCACTGAATTCCTTGTATGTGAATGTAAGCATGTGTTTGGATGGTGGGTCGAAGTGGGTTGGGACGGGTTCGACCCACTTCAACCCACGTTTGGTTGCAATTGAAAGTGGGTTGGGTCCATCTCTGAGGGGAATATTCCCCTCAGATGCAGGTCGAGATGGTCCCTCAAAATCGAGCGGACCATCCCGACCCACTTGGGACCCCGTCAGCGCCGTCTCGAGTCCGTCAGCGAGCGAGCGCGTTGGCGCTGGGGCTGGCCGGCGCTGGGGCGGGCGTGGGCGGGGCAGGGGCGGTGCGGTGGCGGGCGGCGCAGGGGAGGGGCAGCAGCCGGTGGCGGCCCGAGGTGAGGTGAGGCGCGGACGGCGGGGCGAGTGGAGGGCGGTCGACGTGGCGCGACGGCCGGCGAGCAAGCGGCGCCGGGATGGCGCGGCTAGAGGTGGCGAGCGGCCTGCAGGGGCGAGCGGCGCGGCCAGCTGCAGCCAGCGGTGGCGAGCAGCCTGCAGGGGCGAGTGGTGGGGATAGCTTCGGCCAGCGGTGGCGAGCGGCCTGCAAGGACGAGCGGCGTGGCCAGCTGTGGCCAGCGGTGGCGAGAGCTGCAGGGATGAGCGGCGGGACCAGCGGTGTCGAGCGGCCTGCAGGGATGATCGGCGGGACCAGCTGTGGCGAGCGACCTGCAGGGACGAGTGGCGGGGCCAGCTGCGAGCGACGGGTGCGGCATGGGCGATTGGAGCTCTCGGCGTGCTCGTATGGCCTTGCCGCCCATGGAGAAGATAAGGCACAACAAATAGAGGATGAGGATGACAAGTAGGACCCGTGGACTACTGTTGCTAATGGTGTGAAATGGGTATCCACATCTCTAAAAATGCCTCTAACCAAACAAAAAATTGGGTTGGACCCAATCTCTCAACCAAACACTAAGTGGGTTGAACCCAACCCAAAAAATAGAGATGGACCCAACCCATCTCCAAACCAAACACGATAAGAGAACCTCCATCTTTGATTTAATGGTTGTGGTAGATTCGAGTTCTGTTTAGTGCTGAGTGAGATACTTTTTTCACAATTGTGCATTCTTTTTGATGCAGTGAGCTTCCTGCCATGAAGTTCAGAAACTACCTTCCTCACGATGAACAACTCCGAGGTGGTAAGATGGCTCCAGTTTCTCTTCCTAAGTTTGAAGATCCAATCAGTGCTGAAACTACAGAACCAAAGCAAGTGGAGGTACTATCTTGGTATTCTCAATTCAAGATCTCTTGTTTGTACTTTTTACAAGGTAAGCTGTCAATTAATCTTTCAACATTCTATTGTGCATGCAGAACCCCTTTGGAAACATAGCCCCAAAGAATGCAAACTGGGATCTGAAACGTGATGTGCAGAAGAGGATTGACAAACTTGAAAAGCGCACACAGAAAGCATTGGCTGAGATTGCATGTGAGTGTTCAAGTATGATTAATTGGCAAATTATTCCTTCATTTTCCTTTGAGTTTATTGTGTGATTTTTTTTGTTTGCTTGGTTGGCATTTACACATATTGATATTTAACTACTCCACCGGCTTGCAGTGGAGCAACAGAGGGAGAAAGAAGCCCTGGAGGAAGCTCAAGATTGATCAACCCGAGTCAGTGACAGAAACCCTAATATGTAAGGTACTGGTGGTGCTTAGTGTATCTACTGGCGGGGATGAACTGAAGTGGACCAACCTTGATGAGTATGAGACGTGGTGCCTGGCTAGGCCTTGTTTTTGAGAGGAAAGCTAATATATAAAACTAGAGTGAAATTTGCCCGGTGCTTCTTGAAAGCCTGAGCTGTAGTAGTTGTGTCCTGTTTTGCGTAGACCATATCAAACTAGTGTGTTGGTTACGAAGCATGCCTTCATGCTGCATTTAGCAGAGTGAATCTTTTACATTCTAGCTCTTTCAGAAAGCTTATTTTGCAACGGAAAAAAAAAACTCATGGTCTGCATTAAGTCCCCTTGTGCCTGGCCCTTGCTCCCCAACCTTTTAACGTCTGCTATTCCCAGTCCACTCTCCACAATTGCTACTTGTATCCTAAGTTATCGCACGAATGTAGCTGAAAGTGAAAATACATTTGTCAATTTCATATCCTCACAAGTGAGGTCGATTTCGGTATTTCTATTCCATCGCTCCTCAACTTTTCTGAGTTTTGCTTTTTGAGAATTTTTCAAAACCTGTAAGCGTTCTTTTTTGGGGTCTTCATTATCAAACTAAACATTTTCCTCTACTACACATCAAGAATACTTTGGGTGTGAAACATATAAAGGATGCCTATAAGTTTGAAATAAGCAGCTCAGGGTGCAACAAAGGAACTGTCAGTGTACCTGCTTGTTATATTTATTCAGTGAGACATAACAAGCTGCATATACCTATCTATCCAGAGTACTCGTCTATCTATCTAGTCAGGTGAACACTGCGCACCTAGCTTTAGCTGTGTGGTAACATTCATAAGCTTTTTGTACGTACAATTGCAAACAGTCTCCCGTTTCATTTCACTTTGCAGGAGCTGTTGCCGGGGCACTATAAAATGAGGAATTCTCATTTCTGTTGAGTAACTGTTGTCGTCTCAACTCTCAAAACATCCTAACTGGCGAACTAGTAGTAGGAGCAGGCGTGGGGGTGGTGGCCTGCTCCAACTCTGGCAGGAGCAGGCTGTTGCTCCTCGCATTCTCCCGCATCTTCCCGACAATATGCTTTCCCTTCTCCTCCAGCTTGCCCCCCATCCTCCTCCCCAGATCCATCACCCGAGCACGCGGACTGCTGCGCTTTCTCTTCACATCCTCAGCCTCCTCACTGGCAGAGGCCCCTGCTGCTACCACCACTGCTCTGTCATCTCTGCTGCTGCTCATCAGTGACATCCTCAGCAGATCCCTTGTCGCATCCTCACTATACTGCAGAGGAGCTTCACTTGCTGCAACCAGCCGGGACAGCCAACTCGATGATGCTTCTGCTTGCTCTGACCCATCAACACATATCTTTGTCTTCTTGGACGATTCAGTCTTGCTTCTCGTTGAAGAAGCAGGCGGACTTGACTTGTTCTTCGCAATGGCCTTCGACACTGAAGCTTCCCCAGGCAGCTCTCTAGTCGTGCCTGCAGTGGGCCTTGCAGTAGTCTCAGTTGGTGGCTCACGGTTGAGCCATATAAAAGGTGCAATTTTGCGAGGCACCCAGTCATCCGTATCTGATAACATCCACGAGATTGGAATACTTTCACAGTTGGGCAGCACCAAGCTCTGATGAAGCGAAGCCTGTATGCATGTAAGACACCAACCAAATGCTCCAGATTTAATAACACAAAGTTACCGGCAAATAACAGGTTAGTCATGGCTCATGGGAAGTAACTAAAAAACACCTTGATTCTGTTGCTGATAAGTGAGGCAATATGGTTGTTGGTGATCTTCCTGTCCCCGACTGATGATTCCAACTCCCATTCTATTTCCGGCATGGATGTAAACCCATACCAAATGCGATCACTCGGAGGAGGCTTTATATGTATGCGCATTGTTCCACGAACACATGAAATTTTAATTGCTAATGATAATGGCACCTTTTTGCAAGGAAAACGAGAAAGCACAGTACAATTCAGAACTTCCTGGCCACATTTCAAACAGTAGCAAAATACTACATATATAGAAACATGAAAAATGTCCAGGCTAGAGGCTGTTTCCATGACTACGCAGCGCACAACCAATTGTCCCTCGGGTGATGTGTCAGTATGTATATGAAAAATAACAAACAAGAACTAACCTGTGAGACCTGGTCAGCTATTGAATGCAAGATTCTTTTCCACCTTGACATATATGTTGATGTCCATCCAGTGCTCTTTGACTTCATTAATGCATCTGCCACAACCTCAAGAGGTCATCAATTGCCTCAAGTTATGATCTTTTTCACAGGACCATCATGCTCAAAATAGATAGGTGACAAAGTTCTCATATCACATACTAATTATTTGATCATTTACGCACATAGTAAATGCCAATTCCAATAACAAAAAGCAGACAGAAAATGCATAAAAGTAGAATTGGCACAGACCTGTTTCATCATTATCATTCACTACAGAATCCAAAGCTTCTGAAGACCTGAGTTGGTTACCATATTGCTCAATGCTATCAAGGACGTCCGAACCCATGTCCCCATTAGAATCATCTTTAAGACTAGTCCTCATTATGTCCTTTTCCAACTCTGGCTCCTGAATCTCGAGTCTTGTTTCAATATGCAGAAGTATTCCACTAGAATATTCAAAATCTACTTCAAAAGCCCACATCTCGTTTAAATCCAGTGGGAGGACTCTCATTCTGTGCAGATATGGTGGAAGCTTTCCAAGACTCAGGTCAGCAAGTGTAATTTCACCAATGTAGGCTGGAGTTCTTGTGTTTGATAATGTTCGCTGGCCAACATACGAGAATCAATGAATACAAAGTTATGGAAAGGGTGAATGCACCTGAAAATGTCTGCATTATCTGACCTGAATGCGCGCTTTGATGGCCTTGCTAACCTCATCATTCATTTTAGCATCAAAAAACAGCCGAGAGAATAGGAGATTCCAACAAAGTGTACCTTCATTTGCAAGCTTTTCTTCCACATTTGTATGTGGGGAATCATATAGCTGGCTGTTGGAACTCGCAGAAGAACTAGGTGTACCGGGTTGTTTTATATCCTGTTTAGATGGCACCAGATTTGTTTTACTCTCCGGAGAAGCCTTTATAGTTAATTTCTTTGTCAACCTTTTTAGAAAACTTCTGACTTTTGAGGATCCATCAGTCTTCGCAATGTTGTCCACAAGCACATGTTCCTGACCAAAGAGCATTGAGGGTTTAAGAAAACAAGGGTATCCAGCGTTCAAAGATGATATGTAACCGCGGAACTCTTCAGTCAACATGGCATGGAATTCCAGTTTGTCCTTGTCTGTAGTAGATGCAAGACGAAGTGCTTTACACCATGATTCCTTTTCCCAAGAGGTGTCTGCATAAAGATAGCATACCTTGCTCCCCCTGCAAATCTCAGATTCCTTGCTTTCCAGTTTGATTGGATACCTCTTGGCCCTGAAAGAAGATACTGATGGAGGTTATAGGCAAACTGTATGCGCATGTGAATCATATCCTACCATCAGCATTCAAACCATTTAACCGAAAGTCACTTGATAGGAACAACTAGATACTCCGGTTGCTTTGTAGTATAATAACAAATTTGGTTGCTTTGTAGAATAGTAACAAATTTGGCTATTACGAGAACGAACACTCTTTATGACAAGTCAAAGACGATGAATGGTGGAAGCATGGGAAGAAGCTAGAATTTGCACTAACCATTTACGTGAGGGTAGATTTGATGCAGAGACAGCAACAACTGTAGAATTGAGCAGGTGAATAGTTTGCTGAGAACCATCATCAGGTGCAGACAAGGTAAGTGAGTGGCCTTCAAGTTTAGCCAACATTTTTACAGGGAAGACCTCCACGATAGTTTTCTTCTCTTTGATCCCCTGGCTGGCGCCATTCGATGGGCGATTGGTGGTGCTGACTTTGGGCATCTTCTCGTGCCCTAACATCCACAAAAAACCCTGAAATGCATAGAGATTGGATTGCTTGCTTAACGAACTGAATTGAATTGAATTGAATTGATTGAATCGAGTCGGCTCTACAACCTGTCGCTTGGGCGGCGGCGGCGGCGGCGGCGGCGGCGGGTGGACGTGGTCCCTCGACGGCGGCGACGGGCGGCGCCTGAGGCTGCGCATGGCCCAGAGGAACGCTGCCCCCTCGGCGATGGCCAGGGAGAGGACGCCGAGGAGGAAGCCCAGCAGCAGCAAGGCCACCGCCATGGAAAGGAATTGGAAGCTACTGTCTTTCGTCTTCCGCCGGCCAGCCTAACTGAATTTATTGATTGGCCCTGGCGTTGGCGTGCCTCCGCCGCTGTTCCTCCTCTCTTTGCCGGTCTGCAACCATCCACACGGCAAACGGAACGGAATAAGAAAGCAGCAGCAGTTGAACACGCGGACGGACAGCAGACGAGACGACGATGCACGCACCAAGGAGAAAGACTCTCTCTCTGTCTCTGACGTGTGGGTCCCTTTCTTGAAAATAGTTAACACTCCTGCTGATTCTCTTCCACTCTCTGATCACCAGCTGTGGCGCTAGTGCATCAAGATGGTGCAGATCATTTGTTTCTGCATAGGATTCCTTGGCACTAAATAAAAATAAATAAATGCAGAAGATATTTCCATTCAAGAAAAGAAGAAGAGTAGAGTCATTTGCCACAGTTTATCTAAAGGTAGAGACATTATGATATCACATGATGCATTGTTCTTGAAAACAATAGTAACAGCAAAAGCACCTTAATTTGAACTGCCATTCTTGAGAAATGATCACAGGGAATTCTATTATAGAACAATGCAATGTATGAACCAACTTGGTAGGCAAAAAGTTAAAAGCTTTGATGAGCAGGCATGACGGTTGGATCGATGGGAAAATAATCAAATGAGTTGATATCACAGTGTATTTAGCTTTGAACAGACAATATGTCAAATTCTGAATTGCCAATTAACATTAACAGCACAGCTATCCCTTTACATTCAGAGATCACAAACTAGACTATGAGAGGGTATACTAAGACCATGGCAATAGCATCAATCTGGGAGTTATCCAACCAGAACAAGCAGATCACTCCCATAGCCTATGAATACAACTTGTCACTTTGCCTTCTTCCCTAAAGATGTACAAGTAACTGAAGGCAATGTCCTCTTCTTGTTAAGGCACTGGTTCTGCTTTCAGGCTCATCGCTATCATCAACACTAGATTCATTCACCTCCTTAGCAGTTCAATTCTCATCCTCCATGGCCTCTCTCTTCTGTGCATTCACCTTCCCGAGCAACTTCCTCTCAACTGGGTTAGTGGGAGCCGCACGCTTCACACCAGGTGCCACTTTAGCACCAAGACCAAGCCTGTAAAACATTTGCAGTTACATACAAGTTATCCAGGAATGCAAAAAAGAAAAAAAAAATCTATATACCTAGATGGCCTGCCCTCAAAATCCTTGTCATTGGGTTCATCTGGCCCCGATGCAGTCATTTTGCCTACCCATGTCTGAGCCTGAGAATGTTTTATGGCATGGGTAAGTAGGGATGGAAATAGCAAATGGGGAGTGCAAAGGGAGATGGCCTTACATGGCTGAAGCATGATTAAACAACACCCACAACTATGACTAAATGGGAACCAATAGAGTATAATTGACCGTGCAGACCTCTTGCCGCAGTATAAACACTTCAATACCTGCTTCTGTACATTGAAACTGTGGGGCTGCAGCTTGAACACTAACCTGATGCAGCATGACAGCATCTAAGTACAAATAGGGCGCACATCGGAAGCAGCAGTGAGTAAAAATCGTGGGTGTGTAGTTTCAATTTTCCCCCCCTATTTCAATTGCGTCCAACAGGTTAGTGGCAGCGTCTACAAAACCTAATGCCAGCAAAGAGAACAAGGCAAACATTGCATCGAGGCATGGAACACCACTGAAGGAGGAAACCACGTCTCAGAAGGAAGGAAAAGGAGAAGGAATCGAGGAGCCGAATAGGCGGAGCTCACCAGCTTGAGGGCTTTGTCGAGTGTGACCACCTTGGGGAGCGGCGCTTTCTTCTTCTCCGGCTGCGGAGTCTCTGTTGCCATCGCTAGAGGCTGACGGTTGACGCAGTGATCAGGGAGTAGGGAAGGGTGGCGGCGGTGGAGGAGATGGGTTGGGAGGGAGAGGCGAGGAGCCAAGGGACAGGCGCGGCTGATGTGAGGAGATGAGATGAACGCTGCTGCGCTGTGGACTCTAACCGGAGATTTTTTTTTTTTGAGGGGTCTCTAACCAGAGGTAGGAGGGGGAGAAGTGGTGGTTATGGCTTGCCCTTCCAATTCCCGCCAGCAAGCATTGCACTTCATTTTTGTAAGTTAAAGATGGCAATACAGATTTACCCAAACCTAGATACGTCAAAGGTGATACACATGTCAGTGATATAATACATACATATATGAAAATAAAAAGCAAGTGTAAAAGAATCTAAAACAGCTACAATGGATAACGACCACAGTAATTTAACTTAGTTAACACTTAAGATGGCAACACAGAATTGTATAAACCTCAAGATGAACATATATGCATTTCAGTAAACCAAGCAAGGTACAGAATCTCAAATTGCTCATGAAAAAAGTTCAATTCAACTGAAGTTGATAACAACCATCAAAATAGTAGTTTATATCCTGAACAGACCTATAGGAACGTGTAATTGATATTTGGCATTTGAGGAGTCAACAGACAACTTATGGTTGTTTCTGCTCCAAACAGTTGACATTGGTAGTCCTAACAAGCATCAATTCAACTCAGCTCACCAACTAAGAATGGGAAAAAAACTCACTTTATCATTGCAAAAGTTATTGTGCTCTGTATATCTATAAACTTAATGCTGCATACAAACTGTAGTTAAACTATAGGTTCAAAAAAGCTTATTCATCCACAGTTGCACATACCTCACCAACCTTGCTGAAAAGGCATACTGATGATTAAATTATGCACCCAAAAGGCAAGGAAACAAGTGCATGCTAGGTGAAATCCATATGATAAATTAATCAACAATTTTTTTGATGGTGCACTAAAGATTTTGCCACTAGATGACTCACACCAGTGTCAAATTGCAAATATAATGGAGTAGCTGGTTTTTATTTTCTTGTTTCTTCCTTCACCCATATTTTTGTCATTGTCCAACATTAAAACGATCTCAGTACTGAAAACATACTAATATGCAGAGCTTCTACTTTATGTTGGACTACAAGATATGCTTTCTTATGTTGTCTGTTGCCAAATTCAATCAATGCCCACAATAGGTCACAACATCTATAGGTTTATTGTGAAACCAATTTCAAGGCTTACTCAATCACCGAAGGTACTGCAGAGCAATGCAGAATAAAATACTAAAACTCCCACCACCTTCAAAGCTTGTCTTGGAAAATACCAAAGCTATATCAATAAGTAAACTGCATTTAAAATTTCCACATTCCCCCCCGCAAATAATTGACATAAAAAACCTTAGGAAGTGAGCATTTCTACACTAGCAAAATGGCACATCCACCCAGAAATTCGATAAAAAAAAAACACTGCGGAAATAGGCTGCAGTAATCATGCTAAATCCAGGCCTATTTCCCTATGGTGAGATCAAACGGAAGCCCTGGCGAGCTGCACAGGCCATGTAGTCACGAACCCTAACCACTTGATAAACTAATCGCGAACCCTAACAACTTGATCCATCATCCAATACTGCTCAGAAAAGGCTATAATCGCAACGAAATCCGCAGAAACAAAAAAGGGCGCTGATCAATGCAGCCGCAACAGCACGCGAGACCCCGCATTCGTTGCGGCGCCAACAGAGAGCGATCGGGCGAGGGGCGTTACCTGGCGCGCGCGCGCGTGTGGCCGCGGCGCGCGGGTCCCAAACGGAGGGGTGCCGGCGGTGGGTGGGTGTCGAGCGAGGACGCCGCCGCGAGCCTCCGGGGCCCCGGAGCTAGGGCTGCAGCGCCGTGGAGGGCGCGCGGCGACGGCGGCGAGGCGGAGAGGGGGAGAAATTGTGGGGTGGGGTGGGCCCCGCACATTACTTAGTCTCTCGTACCATATATATATTTTCTCTCTTTATTATTAATATAGCAGATTATCAAATAAATAGAATGAAAGGAGGAATTCTCCATATTTGAGCATAAGGAATGTATATTTTAGCAATCACTAAAAATATTTTGGTATTAGTGATGAAATTGGTGATTTGTTGAAGCACCACCCACTAAAGATAGTTTTTTGATATTGGGAGATGAGTAATCTACCGAAGATGCTCTAACGCTGACAATGGATCATAGCCCTACTCTAGCCGCAAACCGGCCCTACTGCTTTGGGGATTAGCTCTAATCCTTATCCAATCCTTTGAATAATACTTTTACTCTATCCTTTTCTATCCTTTTCACTTAGAATGCAAGTTATATATATATTTTAGATTTTTAGGTCGACCTAAAATATTAATAAAATAAATTAGAATGTCATTCTGCGCAAATAATTTGGAAGGAGAAATGGACCAAAGTAGCGTACCATCATAATTAATTAGCTGATCAAAAAATACTATTGGATATCCACTTGCATCCTTACTTTCACTTTCAGCATTAAAACCCTACTCCAATCCTGCCACCCTAGTCGTAGCTACACCCAACTGATCTGAACAAATTTTCAGTAATAAATTACTGCTGTGTGCGATTACTGAACACCGTTTCGTGATTCAGTAATTCAGCATATTACTTAACAACATTTTACTGTTCAGTCATATTGTTAATAATTTGACTGCTGGGTGTGAATAACATTACCGTATATATATATTCCAATGAACTGAATTGGTCGGGTCATCCAGGTAACTAACTGAATTGACGCCATGCGCTGCAAGTGTTGTGTTGCATTGGTTGGTTGGTTGGTTACGCGCAAGCCACTGCACTCCACGCACCCAATGCAAAAAGGCATCTCATTACAAATTCTGCGACTAGTATCATACTATATTGGAATAGTTGTGGAAAGGAAAATATACTGCTCTCCTCTATCATGCAACAACAAAAGCCTCTCAAAAGCCCAGGTCGGGTTTGTTCATAAATGTTTGTAATTCTTCTATCAATAAGTAACATCAATCATCTGTATTCCGCTGAAGAAGCCCTCGGTTTACCGCTGCCCGACGAGTTGAGGTGCAGAGATACAAATATCACCCCGATCACAACTATCAGGCACCCCACAAGCGTGCTGAAGAAAAGAGCCCCAGGCTGCCTCGTCTGCACGAATCCATACACTCCCCCGGATGTTACCACAACCATGTCAGTCAACCCATCACCGGAGAAATCCTCCAGGATCAGCGCATGAGTGGGCGGCGCCGGAAGCTCAATCATGGCCAATATGGCACCAGAAGGAGACAGCACCACAGCTTCCTGATCGCCGCCCGCGATGATCACCTCCTTCGGGTCATAGGCACGCAGGGAGAAAGCCTTCAAAGTAGGCACCACTATGTTCTCCATCATCCCCGATGGAGATGGGAGGTTGGACCATGTTGCCCCTGTTGATACTTGCCATCTCCATATCGCGTCATGGCCAAGCAGCCCAGGAGAGTACGAAGTCACCTGCAATCACAAACATATCACCATTTTGTGCATGCTTGTGTTAGTGTTAAGGCTCAAGGTTGCTTCAACATGACCTCAAGGCACACATGCTGACCTCTCCCTGGCTTGTCAAAAAGACAATATCGCCATGGCTTCCTCTCCTGTGTTTATGCCCATCATCTGTCTGGACCAGGATAGGAGTAGCAACCTCTAAACCAGTCGCATCAAATTTCCTCCCAAAACTTCTCGAAAAGTCACCATGATGGAACAGATTAAAATGGTTGTAATGGCAGATAGACACATTAAAAAGCTGCTCCCGCACTGGAACACCCGATGTAGCAACTGCCCAACATGGTTTCAGCACCTCCATTGACCCACTCACAACAGTCTGCTCTTTAATACCGTTTCCACCAACAACCTACACAAATGATCCAGCACCAACCATTACTTCTACATATACAACGAGAGGCCACAAAAATGAACAGAGCATCAATGCATGTAGCTAGTGAAGAAATAGTAAGCCCAATGCTTTGCCAATCTCAGAAGAGGAGACTGATTAGGTAAACGATATTATGATGGCTCTAAGTTGGCTCTGCCTGTCCCAATGGCACATGTTAGTACTATCATTTCCAAAAATCAATTTTTTTGACATCAAAGTTTATAATAAATAAAACATCTGATAATTGAAGGTTTACCTAAAAAGAAAATTCCTGTACCATGTTAACATAATATTGATGCAAGCATTGCACATTAAACATGACCACATGAGATAAACACGATAGCAATGCAATCCTAGTGCAAGAAATGTTAACTCATTTTTACGACATACAGGGATAAACGATAGAAAACAAATCAAAGATAAGGGCAGACAGAGGAGATCATTTTCTCCTTCCAGAAGGAATTAGAAATCCATCACTTGAACTCATTTGTTCAATGGTTTAAGAACAATATCAATCTACTGGAGGGCCAAGTAGTCAACCTACTCAATGGGTATACCCAAATATCCAAATTCTTCTCAAGATTACGGATAGAAAATACAAACTACATGAACAACCCAGAACCAAAGAAAAGCTGGCGCATATCAAAAGTAAATCCGAGCACTAGTCTGGATAACCCCAGTGCACCTGAACATGATCTAGAACTCCATCTCCATTAATATCTGCATGAAGGCCTCCTTCAGTTAAATGAAGCTGGAAACAAGAATAGTATCCAAACAAATTAAAGTCAGAGGTGATACACTGAATGGTTGCATCATATTAGAGTAAAGTAAAATTACAGGGATATATCTTGTAGACCTTGCATATTGTACGTCCAGAAGCTAGATGGACAGCCTCTATCCCTTCCTTTTCATGTGCCACGATAACATTAGGAACCCACCATACCTGTGTATGATTAGTGATTGTCGGAATGTACATCGCCCTCTGTGTCTGCAATAAAAGTAACAAGTTAGAACATTAGAAAACATTGAGGTGTTTGACTTGTTTGAGCACTGTATTCTATTTGGAAAAAGCTACAAACAGAAGTGCAACAAAGGGACTAGGCGCGGTATATGTAAGGACATCCATGGTGCTTCAGGCAGGGACTTCAAGATGACCACAGTTATTCGTAGAAGAAAAGGAAAATTCTGAATCCAACAGTTGTGATTATGTGTCGATACCTTCCTGGCTTTATTTGAGCTAGCCATATCTGCAGCCTTCCCAAGCGCTCTAGCTACTCTATTGGAAGCATCCTTTCCAGGTGGATTGTGCTCAATGGGCTTGTTCACGCTATTGATGACAGCCTTCCCTTGAGTTTTCTTCACTTGTTTCCTTTTATGCTTCCTAAAATGTGCAAGCTGTAGGGTAGTATCCTCTCTCCTATCCTAAAAGGAGAACATCAAATCTAAGTTCAACGAGTCCGAAGTATCAAAACTGAATACAAGAAAACATGTACTGTTCTTACCCAATGATGAGGCATGACGCCAAGAATTGATTCTCTGAATTCACGACATTCAAACTGAAAATTAACATGTGGCATGTTACATTCCAATTAGCCAACAAACCAACTGTTTAGCATCTTCATGGTTCAAAATTAAGCGAAGAAAAACACATAGATGGTCTGTTTAAATGAATTTCTAGAGTTTATATGACTTTTACAAGAACATGAGACCTTTAAAGCTCAAACATAACACACTTTTAGGTTGGAATAGCATTGCCGTCAAGCAGAGTGCAAATATCTAAGCATTCAGTCCGTGATGACTATAGCTGCTAAACAAGAATAAATCGATGATGACATTATGTTCCTGAGGAAATGGTTCTGGTAGACACCAACTTCATCTGAAGACAATCCACAGCACACGATACCTAAACCAAGCAACAAGACTTGCTCCAGTGTAAGTATCTGCTGCTAGGTAAATATAACCCTGACCTGACCAGGCTGACGGCTGTTGAGGGCATGAACATCAAGCTTGTAATTGTGCTGGGGTATCATCACTGAAGCATCTGATGGCTGTGTCTGGATGTTCTGCCAGACCAAAAGAGAAACATAACAAGAATATATAAGACAGTCCTTTGAAGACAATAATCTTTATGTAATGCCACGTAATTTTGACCTTTCCATGCTAAGGTGGAACAGGAAATAAAGAGAAACATCCTTTGACTAGCAGTGGAGCCAAATTACTAAAATAAAACGAGAAGTTGAATTGAGCGCACCTCATTCTTCCTGCTCCATCTTCGCTCGCCAGTACGTCCAGCAAAGGCATAAAGGGCAAAATGGCGCAGGTCTGCAGTGCCAGTCTCAGAGCCCTGCATGGGATTGAGGTGCAGCACCGACAAAGGTTAGGTTAATCTCTAGATCTATGTTATGAGCGAAGGTAAAGCAACAAATGGGTTTATCACAATCTAAGAAGCTGTTTTCGACACGGGGGGAAGGAAGGAAGGAAAAAAAAAACCTGTTTCTCATTGGCGCTTCTGCGGTGGTCTTCTGGCATCATGAATTCGTCGAAAAGATCTGCCGACTGATAAGAGGAATTACAAGGGTAAGTAAGTAGCATAACCAAGCAAGCAGAGCATGTCGGCCATGGTGGGCAAATAGAAATAGTGCAAACAGGTAACATACATGATGCTGCATTTCCATCCTTCCTCCTACGATGATGAGGCCTGCATCTCCATGCTTGAGAGTGTAGTTGGTTATGGAGATGGCGACCTCGCGGTGGTGAGCGCCATGAGGGAAGTCATCCTGGAGATTTTGCTCCCATAGTTTTTTGAGGTTGTGGTCGAAACACATGACGGACCATCCGGATGTGACGACGACGAGGACCTGCTTCCTGACGTCGCCGGCCCTGTAGGAGCGGTCGACGCTGCCGACGGCCATGGCGATGGGTCGCCTGCCTGAGGCGACCCGGACGTTGTCGGGGAGGAGGGAGATATCGGCCATGACGCGGGCCTCGTGGAATCCGGCGTCATCGTGGAGGTGGCGGGCGTGGGGCGGCTGGAGGACCTGGATCTTGGCGTCGTGGGTAGGGAGGAGAACCTCGGGCTTGCCGTCGCCGTTGAGGTCGGCGACGAGGGGCGGGGGCAGGCGGTCGGCCTCGTACTTGATGGGGAAGTCCTCGTCGGCGAGGTGGTACCAGGACTCGCGGAAGGAGAAGTCGCCCTCGTGGTGGAGGGAGAAGAAGACGGCGAAGGCGGCGAGCAGAAGGATCCCCAGATCCCGCTTCCGCATCCTCGAAATCGAAAATCAGGAGACGAAACCCTAGCTAGCTCTTCGGCTCCTCCCTCCTAGTAGAGGAGAGTGAATCCCATTCCCATCGGGGTCGTCGTCTTCCTCCTCTGCCCTTCCTTGATGGGGAGGTGGAGGAGGGAGGAGACAGGAATGGGCCGAATGCATGGCCCTTTCACATAGCGACTGGGCTTGGCCCAAATACATGTTCAGTTGTTGTTGTCACTGGTCAGAAAAAAAAAGAAGACCTGATAGCACCCAGAATTGAGTTGAATGAAAATTACAGACCAGACCGTTGGATGAGTTGAAAACTTTCTTAAGAGATCCTCGGAAACCTCCCGCCCGATAGATGAGCGGGAGGTCCCCGGCCCCACACCTCCCACCCGATCAACAGGCGGAAGGTACTATTTTTCCAATTTTTCCCAACCAGCACCCCTTTTTCGAATTTTTTTTAAACTTTTTTTTAAAAAGTCCAGTTGTTGTTGTCACTGGTCAGAGAAAAAAAAAGACCTGATAGCACCCAGAATTGACTTGAATGAAAATTACAGACCAGACCTGGTACTATTTCTGAGCCATGGGATTCAACTATGTAAGTATGCCTTTTTCCTCTTCTTACATGGTATTGCAATACAACACAGTAATAGGAAAGAAATCTGCTCTAGGTTATGTATGTATAAGATTTCTGATTAAATAACTGCACAAGCATCAAGCGTCTATAACTCTATATGATGTCACTATACAACTCGACCAAAAATTACAGCATTGTGTATAGTCCCTTGTTAGTTCAGTTCCAGCTTATCCATCACCTGCTCCCTGTATTGATGATACCATTTCCAGTACTTCCTTTGTGTCACGGGGATAAAGTTACAGTATGTGTATCCTATAACATGAGGCCCACATGTTGCATTGTGTGATGAGATAGCCTTCACTCCCCAAGAACTGCTATGGCTGAGGCCACTGGATTCCCAGCTTCACTCATGTGAGGTGTCGCATTCTGCTCTCACAGCAATCAAGATTCAAAAGGATCCCTCCATCCTTCATCTTCTCTTACAGCTCTGTTCCACCGTTCTTTGAACTTCTCCAGCTCAGCTGATGATTGTCTTCTTATCTATTAAAGTGACAGTAAGTAATACGGCAACTTTTAATCCTCTAATCCAGGAAGACAATGCCATAGATTATACTCACATGGGTCCTCAAATCCAGTGATCTTCGAGGTGTCTGCACCAGCAAAAAGAATGTTAGTAATGACATGTGTCAATTACCTTTATTCTCTATTGTTACTATCATGCAGGTATACACCAATAAAGGTAAAGACATAACAACTGGAAGCAAAACACACCAAGGAAAGTCATTTATGTAATTCAGATGGTGACTAAAGCTGTATATCTGAATGGATGATCTGACAAGATTTCAAATGAATTTTGGAGAAAACAGAACACTTTGGCCTAAATTCCTACACATCTTTTTAAAAATTATCAGTTTGTTACAATAAGCATACCTTGCTGCTAAGTGATGGTCCTCCTAAAGATGGTATCCCTTGATGGACAACATACTCACTGTCAATTACACCAACTTTCTCAGTTCGATCACCCTGAATATCATGTGACTGTGTCAATCAGCATTTCAGTTTTCCTAGAAAAATGCCCTGCGCCAAAATCTTGTTTGCCAGAGGGCATGGTAGCTGAAATGGCATGCCTAGAAAGACATCATATTAAATATCTCTTAAGAATGTGAAACGTATCTTGAGTACCTGAGCACAATAGCCAAGCTTCATGTCAAGACCCCAACCATGAATCAGATCATTCTGCAAGCTCAAGAGATTAAAAACAAGCAAAAGATTATTAAAATCTATGACCTTCCACTCCCACTTTATGAAACCAAACAATAGGTTGTTAACTTGTTATTGACTATCACCAAGATAATCTTAAAAGAAAATAGGCAGGCTAGAGAACAGTATTTGCACCTGAATTAGATGCCATACACACTTCCAGGCAGCGCGAGAAAAAACCGGTGCCATGCCCTCAACCCACCTATCCAAGAATGCAAATCACAACATCTTCAAATGTTTCATGGAATGCATTGAGATAGTTCATAAGGTAATTGGTCAAGAATCAATCAGCTGCAAAATGCGATTTTACTTCAATAATCAAATGGTCAAATAATGCAATCTAACAATGTGACAGGTCTAACAAAAATAGGAATAGAATGCATCAATGTTACTAATTGTGTGAAAAGAAAATTACAAAATATAAAGCGATGAATTTTAGAGTATCTCCCAAATAAAGTAACTGCATAAGGCTAAAGCTTTGTCCTTACCCTGTACAAGGAGGTCCTTTACTTTCATCAGAACAATTCATACTAGGCCGATTGTCGTATATTCTCCTACATAAAATGAAAAGGGTGCTTTTTAGAGTACAGAGATTTTTTTTTTGAGGGGGGGGGGGGACACAAAGGAAATTATGAGTGAGAATTAGAAAGATTGAAGCACCTGTGCACTTTTGTAATCTTATTGCGGATTGTGATTCGGTGGTGGATATCAGTTGATAAATCAGGGTCCAGAGCAGGTTGTGTTATTTCTAAGCCTTCAGAAACCATTATATCTAGATACCTAGGGAGATAACATGAAAGCTGAGAAAGCGTCTTTCAACAGAAAAACAACAAATTTCAGGAAGCTTATATAAATAAAGGAGGTGGAGATCATTTTGCAGAAATTCCTAATCCATTTCCATTTGAGTAAATCACACCAAACAGTAACACAAAAATAATTCAGATTGACAAAGCCTTTTTCCAGACCTAAAAGAAGGTTACTCAGGCCAGAGCATAAAAGAGTATGAGAATCAAATTAATGCAGCTGCTCTAGGACTGGTCGATATTAAGCACCCTTGGATGACAATATGGTAGGTTTGAATTCGGAGAACTGAGTAATGTCCGAATAGAGGAAAAGGATTGTGACATTACACATACCTTCTCGGGTTAAAATTCTCCACTCCAAGGTCTTCATCCCATAAAAAGATGAAATCATATATAGCCATGACATCAGGATGCAGAAAACGCTTAGCAAACCACCTGGAGCAGGAATATGAATTCATTCTTCTGAGAAAGGGGGTCAAATGGTGCAAGGCAAACAGCTGCACATACTGAAAAGGGTCTATCAAAAGGCCGCTGCTGTACATAACAGAACGATGAGCTTTCATACAGTTACCATTTTGTTTGGTTGTGAGCGAGAATGTGTATGGCCTTATCACTCCACGCAAGATGATGCCATCCATCTACATTTCCATCATAATGGAAGAGCATAACTGCATAGTTTTCCTTCAGAAACTAAAGAAAGCAAACAGTGACAGATCATATTAGATGAACCTCTCTCGTCTTTCCCAAGCAACACAGACAGATAAGGATAGGGGAAAGGGAAACTTGAGAGAAACACAGACCTTACGAGCCATAGTGTCCACGTTTTTTATTTGGGAGATGCCAACTGCCATGGCCAAGAGAGCATTGTGGTCACCATTTTTATTCTGCGTGCATAAGGGAATATGATAATTAGCAAGCAAATGAAGTAGCCTGCCTCGCTAATTGACAACAATTTGTGCTGTTACGAGGCCACTAAATTAGCATAGCAAGAAAGAAACAATTTATTTTAGAGCAGGTAGTATAGCACAATTGGCCAGGAAGTGGCCTTATGGCATGGATAGTTCGGGGTGTGGAAGCTGTGACGAAAGCGCGTTGCAGAAAAGAAGCAACTTTGCAAAATTCATGACGCATGAATTGAGAGAAACAGTGACAAGAGGTAGTGAGTGAGCAAGCAAGCAAGCAGACAGATGTTAGTACCTTGTGGGTGGTAGCAGCGGAGTCATCCCAGAGCGGGCGGAGATACATGTCGGAGTGGCGCTCGACGATGCCGCGCGGCAAGGAGTTGGTGGTGGCAGTGGCCGGCTTGCTGCTGGTCCCCAAGTGAATGCGGTTGCGATTCGAGTTGTCTTGCGTGGCAGAGGCAAAGCCGGCCTTCCCGAGATCCACCTGAAGATACGTATGGATTCAGAGCAGTGTCCAGAGACAGCGGGGGCGGGTGAAGAAAGGGAGAGCTAAAAATGGAAAGAAAAGAAAAGAAAAGCGGGGCCGAGTGGCGGAGATGGAGGGCAACCTTGAGGTGGTGGTACTGGATCTGGAGGCAGGCGAGGAGGACGAGCGCGACGACCGCCGCCACGACGCCGCAGCGGCGGGGCGGCGGCGGGTGCTTCATCGCGGCGGGGCCTGGGGCTGGACTGGCCCGGCGTCCTCCCAACTCCCCTCCCTGCTAGAGGTGGAGGAGGAGGGTTAGAGGCGAGGAGGGCTTCGTTGCAGCGGGAAAAAGGTAAGGTTCTGGAGGGAGGGAGGGTTCTAGAAAGGAAAGAAAATGGAAGAAGGGGAAGGTGGCGGTGAGGAGCAAAGCAGGCAGGTAGGGGGACCGAGGAGGAAGGAGGTGGGGTATTTTTTTAATTTATTATTTCCATTTTCGCTTCGTTTTACGGGCCGGGCCGGTTGGTCTCCGTGCTTAAAAGCCTAATTAGCACCTGCTTTCCTGCCAAACAAAAATTATTGTTACCTAACGACATCTTTTCTTTCTTTATTAGGAGAAGAAACAGGAAAGCTGCATCGCTACCTACCGCACCGACTCTTGATGCTCCTGATGCTATGTACAAAGGAGGATGAGATGGACTGCACACGAGTTACACAATTAGGCAGCCTCACCATCTCAGCTAAATGTCTACAGCAACGTCCTAGAACATCAGTATCACAGCCACATAAGCATCATGTTCTCCGTCCGCTCGCAAAACTTTGAACTTAACATTTACCTGTACATGTATAGATAAAAAATATAAATTTAATTAAGAGATAGATTAGACCAACTGAAATAGCTTGAAGGACTAAATCGAGCCTAAATTTTATTCCAAAATATTTTTTTCTAATAAAAATATCTTGAGTTTTTGCCATTTGAGTAATACCAGACTCGGACACACGGGACTGCCCATGTGGCACACTTCTCGTAGGATTCGGGATGGGATATGACCCACGCCCTAACTACTCGTAACGCATTAGGATTACTACAGTAGTGAAACTATTCGGACACGGTAGGAGACTACCCGAGAAGTATTCGGGTAGGACTAGGCTTGTACCTAAAACTTCCATGTAACCTGTCCCTCCAAACTATATAAGGGTGGACACGTAACCCCTCGGGGACAATCATCATCAAAGGTAATACAAACCACATATGGCGTAGGGTATTACGCTCCCAGCAGCCCGAACCTGTCTAAAATCTTGCGTTCCTTTGCACCTTCGAGTTACTGATCTCGGCGATACACTACCTACAAACTTACTATCTCGGGGGTATTCCTTGGTAGACGTGGCGACAAGAGCCACATGCAGTGCAACCTCTTTCTAAAACACATTTTCAAAGGATCTATGTATCGACTAAAGAAAAATAAATAGTTAAAAATTAAAATTTATCACAACTAAAAAATAGGCTATTAGCGAAAACTACAAAATATTTAGAGATTTGTCTGGAACCTCTGAAAACTCCGAAGAAACTGAACTTTCCACGGTATGACTAATCAAATCTCAACCAAAAGTAAATCGAGTAAATTTTCAAGTTGTATGACCTTGCCTCCAACCCTTTTCAAAGTACATGTACTACTTAAAATCTTTCCAACAAGTAGATGGAGAGCAAACCCTAAAAAAGCATCTAGAGCAAAGAACTTCAAACAAATCACAAGCAATCAAGCACAAAGATACCGTAAGGACGGCGGCGGCGGGGCAGCCCTCTTCTCACTCGCGTCCAAGTGGGCGCGGCTGCCTCGGCAGTCGGAGCAGATGGCTCGTGGCGGGGCCAGCATGGGTGGCCGGATCCTGCGTCTGCGAGAGCGGATCCAGTGTCCCCGCATCTGGATCCGCTGATGGGCGTGACGGCTGGCTGCTCCCAGGCGCTGGGCGGAACGAGGATGGCGACAGGCGGGGGCATAGGCGTGGAAGCGCCATGAGTGCGCGGGCATGGGCGATGAGGTGGCCCCAAGGCGCACGTGTGCAGAAGTGGAGGCGGCCACAGTGGAGATGGCTCGGGACGGCGAGTTCATCGGCCCGGGCCCCCTAAGGGCGCAGTGCTCTGGGCGCGGCTGCCGCAGCCACATTTGGCAGTGAGGACGGCAACACGAGCCTGCTGGACGGGCGGTAGCCGGCCAGATGTGGGACGATTCTTCCTCACGACGGCCAGGGAGGCTCCTCTGCTCGGCAACCCCTTTCTTCAGCGGCGGCGTGGTGTCGCGGCCAGGGTGGCCTGTGTGAGGTGTGACAGCGACACCATGGTGGCCCGGCAGGGACGCCTTGCGTAGGGATGCGCTGGTGGCACCAAGGTGGTGGTGTCGGTATCGTCGGGCCATCTTTCCTCGGCAGAGGAGTTGCAGAGGTGGAGATGCGAGAGGGAGGAGGCTGTGTGCAGGTGGTTGGTTGGTGGCAGGGGTGCTGGCAGGGTGGCGAGTCTTATTGATGGTATCCATGGCAGGCGGGAAAGCCTGTTGTCGCTGCAGGCAGGAGGCGCTGGGTGAAAACTCTGCTCGGTGCGTCCGGTTGACAACGGTGACATCTTGGGCGCTGCAATTTCTATCGGGGACGTTGTCTTGACGCTCTCCTCGCTTCAGCATCGGAAACTCTAGGTGAAAACCATGCCAAAGCTCTTTGGTGGGCGGCGACGGCGCATGTGAAAATGCATTTGGCCTCCTAAGTGAGTTTTGGTGTTGATGACATACAAAATTAAGGAGCTAATGAGTTTATCGAGTTATGGATAGGTTAAAATTCAATGAAATGAAAAAAGCAAGAAAAGATGCCAAATTTTCTTAAAGGATGGTGTTGAACTTAAAAGAAGATCTTTACTTATTTTATATTTTGAATTTGAGTCTAAGAAACACCGTGCTATTAAGAGGGATGCGAATGGATAGCATGAAGGTGTCAAAGCACTTATTTGAGACGCTAACCATCAAAGAGAGATACAAAATCACACACTTATGCACCTTGTTTTCTGACTGTTTCAGTGTGTGTCGGAAGTTACCATACTTGTCGAAAGTTCCGACAAGGGGTCCTCGACCAGCTATTTTTAAATGGTCGGAAGTTCCGACCCTAACACTGTCTTTGCCGGTCCCAAGCCCGCGATGAGAAAATGTGGAGGGTTATGTTAGGTCTGGCGAACCAGCGTAAAAATCAGCCACTCAAATGGAAATGAAACCCATAAGAAATTTGTTGGGGCGTAACCCTCTTAGCGACGCGCTACATCGGAACCTGGGTGTGGTGTTAAATGGGCAAGGGCCGGGTCGTCATCCCCTCAGGGGCGCGTCGTATCGTGATCCGGGTACGATGATAAGTGAGCAAGGGTCGGATCGTCGCAGCCTCTGTGGCGCGCTACATCTGTGCCCGGGTGTAGTGAAAAATGAGCAAGGGTCTTCGCATTTCTCTCGACAGGCGCAAAGGGTAAGGAAGCTAGCCGAGCCAACTAGGATTCGTCTAGATAGTTGGAATGTAGGGTCTCTAACAGGTAAGTTAAGAGAACTAGTCGATGTAGCAATTAGGAGGCGTGTAAATATTCTATGCGTGCAGGAGACTAAATGGAAGGGCCAGAAGGCGAAGGAGGTGGAGGGTTCTGGCTTCAAGCTCTGGTACACGGGGACATCTTCGGGTAGGAATGGTGTAGGCATCTTGATCGATAAGAGCCTTAAGGATAGAGTTGTAGATGTTAGGAGGCAAGGCGACCGGATTATCCTAGTATGGTTGGTCATTGGAGATTTGGTTCTAAATGTGATCAGTGCCTATACCCCTCAGGTAGGTCTTAGTGAGAGCTCCAAGAGTCAGTTTTGGGAAGACCTTGATAGCATGGTTAGTACCGTGCCTATCAGTGAGAAGCTCTTCATAGGAGGAGACCTCAATGGCCATGTGGGAGCGAATAATGTAGGATATGAGCGAGTACACGGGGGTTTCGGGTATGGTAGTAGGAACGAGGGGGAGGATGTTTTGAATTTTGCGGTGGCCTACGACCTGTTGTTAGCGAATACCCTCTTTAGAAAGAGGGAGTCCCATCTAGTGACTTTCCATAGTGGACAATACTCGAGCCAAATCGACTTTATCCTTGCTAGGAGAGAGGATAGACGTGCATGCTTAGATTGTAAGGTGATACCTGGGGAGTGTGTTGTCCCCCAACACAAGCTTGTGGTGGCGGTTTTTCGTTTTCGGGTACGTGCCCACCGGGACAAACGTGCCAAGATTGCGAGAACGAAGTGGTGGAAGTTTAGAGGGGAAGAGGCACAAACGTTTAAGGAGAGGATGCTAGGCAAAGGGCCTTGGGAAGAAGGAACAGATGTAGATGATATGTGGCTAAAGATGGCGACATGTGTTCGGAAGGTGGCCTCAAAAGTATTTGGTGTGAGTAGGGGAGGCAAGCAGGAAGTGAAAGAGACTTGGTGGTGGAATAACAAGGTGCAAAGGGCTATTAAGGAGAAGAAAGAGTGTTTCAAACGCCTTCACCTCGACAAGAGCGCAACCAACATCGAGAGCTATAGATTAGCGAAGAGGTCTGCAAAGCGAGCTGTAAGTGTAGCGAAAGGTCAGACTTTTGATGACCTTTATCAACAGCTAGATATGAAGGAAGGAGAGAAGGACATTTATAGGATCACTAGGATCCGTGAGAGGAAGACAAGGGATATAAACCAAATCAAATGCATCAAGGATGGGACAGATCGACTTCTAGTAAAGGATGAGGAGATCAAGGACAGATGGCGAGAATACTTTGACAAGTTGTTTAATGGGGAAAATAAGGGTCCTACCTTCGAGTTGGACGACTCATCTGATGATACCAACAGACGCTTTGTGAGGAGGATTCAGGAGGCAGAGATCGGGGAAGCTTCGAAGAGGATGAAGCGAGGTAAAGTGATAGGTTCTGATGGCATCCCCATTGAGGTGTGGAGATGCCTAGGCGAGAGGGCGGTAGTATGGTTAACTAAGCTTTTTAACCTAATTTTCCGATCAAACAAGATGCCGGAGGAATGGAGGAGAAGTATATAGTACCGATCTTCAAGAACAAGGGAGATGTTCAAAGTTGTACTAACTACCGGGGGATTAAGCTAATGAGCCATACGATGAAGCTTTGAGAGAGGGTTATCGAGCATCGCCTAAGAAGATTGACAAGGGTGACCCAAAACCAGTTTGGGTTCATGCTTGGGAGGTCGACCATGGAGGCGATTTTCTTAGTATGACAGTTGATGGGGAGATATAGAGAGGAGAAGAATGACTTACACATGGTCTTTATTGACCTAGAGAAGGCGTATGATAAAATACCGAGAGACGTCATGTGGTGGGCCTTGGAAAAATATAAAGTCCCAACTAAGTATATTACCCTCATCAAGGATATGTACAAGGATGCGATGACTTGTGTTCGAACATGTGATGGTGATACCAGTGACTTTCCAATTAAAATAGGACTACATCAGGGGTCGGCATTGAGCCCTTATCTATTTGCTTTGATGATGGATGAGGTCACAAGGGACATACAGGGTGATATCCCTTGGTGTATGCTCTTTGCTGATGATGTGGTGCTAGTTGACGAGAGTAGGGCAGGGGTTAATATGAAGTTGGAGCTGTGGAGACACACATTAGAGTCGAGGGGGTTCAGACTGAGTAGGACCAAGACCGAGTATATGATGTGCGACTTTAGCCCGACTAGGCATGAGGATGGTGTCGGGTTTTATCCGGCTGCCCACCGAGGGGTATCCCCAAGGTGGTAGGTTTTGGGTTGGGATGCGCCGAGATCAGGAACTCGAAGGTACAGACAACACAAGATTTAGACAGGTTCAGGCCGCAATATGCGTAATGCCCTACGTCCTGTATGATGGTTTGTATTGCCTTGGTGTTGATCTGGTGATCTTGTGTTTTGAGGGGGTCCCTGCCCGCCCTTATATATCCGGGGGGATAGGGTTACATGAATCCTAATCTGATACTAACATAGAAATCGTACTCAAGTATAACTTGAGTGGTTTCCTTCTATATCGACTAGTTCTACTCCGTATGCGGGTAGAGTACAATATAAATAAGGTACAGGACACGTCCTATCCCCTAGCCCAATATGGACTCCTTGATGTACACAGCCCCGTGGTCCCGGGTCTGACAAGCCCCCGAGCTCTTCGTAGCTGAGTACTGCAGACTCTTCGAGTACTTCTGAAGCTGTCTTCGACTTCTTTCGAAGCTCCGTCTTGAAACTTCCCTTCGAGTACTCTTCTGACTGCGTCGAAGCTATGAGGTGCTCATGCCCCGAATTCTTTCTTTTATATGGGGTGCGATGAATAATCGCACTCCATATGGAGTAGCCCCCGAGCCTTAGGTTGAATCAAAGAATCAAGCTGAGGGTCAAACTAGCCTTGAATCTTTCCTTCTTATCCTTCGAGTACTTTCGAAAAGTAAGTAGTTGATGCCACGTATCTTACAGCCCGCGAGCCTTGAGTCCAAATCTTTTGGAAAAAAGGATCCCAAAGGTTGTGGCAAAAAAAAGTTCCTTTTGAAAAAAAATCCAAGAGGAGGAAATTAGACTCGAAACCCGAAAAACCTCTTTTTTCGGGACAACTAACCCAGAAAAAATGGTGAATCGGGTAACGGCCCAAAAATCTGCTAAAAAACCGCCCTTATCCAATTAATCCCATTGCGCGGCGCTTCATCTTACACACAGTAAACCACTGCCTGACCGCTGGTTATTTAACCCCGCGGTCAGTTAGGGTTTTTCCTGTGCCTTCAGATCTGACGCCGCCACCAGAGAAAAAACAAAAAACCTCAATTAGAATCTGACCTGCCCGAGCCCTTCCGCCGCCCAGCATAGTCGAAGATCTTTGAGCCCACCGCCGTAGCCCCCGAGCGCTTGTGAAAACAACTCATGGCTGTAAGGATTCGAAATGGCTCCGAAGAAAAACAACCAGAAGGACTTGAAAGAGGCGCAAGCAGCAACCGGAGAATGGGCAATTAGTAAGTGTTCTCGCCATAATTTAGCAAATTTGGTATTGGGAGGTCTGCTTCAGGAAAGGGATCTCATCAATTGGCGCCTTGCTCTTCGCGATCCATTTCCCATGGAAAATGTCGATGAGATCGTTTCTTTCTGCTCTTTCTCTGAACGGGGATTCGCCTTCCCCACTTGCTCCTTCTTCCGTGGTCTTCTCTACTACTATGGGATTGAGCTGCAACACCTCAACCCCAATTCGATCTGCCATATCTCCATTTTCATCTATTTCTGTGAAGCTTTCCTCGGAATTGAACCACATTGGGCTCTTTTCCGCTATCTTTTCCGCGTGAAGCCCCAGCCCACCTCAAAAAATCCTTCTGCAATAGGGGACGCTGGAATCCAGCTTAGGCAACACGCTAGTGACAAATATATATCATACAAATTTCCGTCAAATGTCCCCGGGTGAAAACAACACTGGTTCTACATTGCGAACCATGCCCCCCAACTCCTTGTGCGGTCCGGCAGGCCCCCTGTTCAGCGTGGCGAATGGACATTGGAGCCAAATGAAGCCGAGATGGACAAGTCAAAGAACTGCTCGAGTTGATTGCCGCGCACAAAGAGACGGGGGTAACCGGGGCATCAGTGATGCTATCATTTTTCAAACGCCGAGTCCAACCCATTCAGCAGCGCCATACTTTAGGATTCGAGTACTTGGGTACTGAAGACCCATCCCGTATGTGCGTAGAGGAGCTTAGGGACGATGCTGCACTTGTGCGCGTCAGGCGAATTCTACTAGATGTGGATGCTGTCCCGTATGTTCCAGCAGGGTTTACAGCCCAGAATCGACCACCAGCAGTAAGTGTTCGACTTCTCGACTTCTTCCCTTGATCTTAAGAGTTAATATTAACTGATTGTCTTAACATAGGATTCATCAGCATTGTATCGGAGTTACCCACCACACCCCGATCTGCCCCGTTCTTACCATACGCTGCCCAGCGCCGTCGCCAAAGCACAGAAAGAACAAATTGCTGGTAGCGAATCAGCCACGGGCGGCCAGGCGGCTGGGGAGAGGGTGCAAGCCGACGACTCCTCCGGATCATCCGTGGACTGGTCTGACGACGCACCTCTAGTTCCCCGGCGACGTCGGGATATGCGGAAACGCAAAGCCAGCACCACTGACCTTGCCGGGTAAGTGTTTGTCGAATTATACAAACCGTCGAGTTGTTTCGCTGAGCGCCGATGACAACCCTATCTTGCAGCCCCTCGTCTTCCTTGCCCGGCTCCCAGCGCCAAAGGGTAGCCGAAGTGCCCCCCACCAGAAAAGATGCACCAGAAGCCGGGCCCATAGAGGTCGATAGGGCCGATCCGTCACCTTCTGTCGCAGACGATGTAACTATCGCCGTGGCAGGCACAATGTCGGGGCAGCTCACGCCCTCGACTGAAACAGCGCCGCCGCCGGCAATAGGTGCCACGGACATCGCCGTGCCAGAGCTGCCAGCCCCCTCATCCTGTACGCCAACTCCTCCAGCCACAAGTACCGTGATAAAGAAGCCGTTGAAGCTGGTGTGGAGGAAACCGACAATGATCCGATCCCAGAAGTAAGTAATGCCTTGGACCTTGCCCTTAGCCATGTGTAAAAATCACAGTAAAAATGTTGTGCTATTGTCTTGAGCAGATCAACAGCTGCGGTGACGCCCGAACTCGAGTTGGCTCCACCAGCCCCTGAGCCTTCGCCTGGGCAACCCAACGCGCTGGAGCCAGCAGGGGGGGCAGATGTAATCATGCTTGATTCGCCACTACCCGAGCTCCAGCACACAGAACCCGAAGCCCCCGGCAATGAGCAAGTCGAGGCCACCACTGCCGTACCCGCCGACGGTGCAGGTAAATGATCCTACTGCCTTCTGCCACAACTATTGCCATATTAACACTTGTCCTTTGCAGGGACCTCGCAGCCGTCAGCCTTGGAGGGTGCGGGTGCTTCTTGCGAAGCACCCGGGTTGCCGACCCCTGTAGGAGAAAACACCGATATACTCCAAGAGATGCACCTCCCAGGGGATGATCTGAGCCGCCTGCGCCAAATGATCAAGGCGATCGACTCATTTGCTCTGGTAAATCTTGTCTAAACCGCTGGTAACTGTATGAATAAGTCGATTGTCTCTGACGCCCAGGAACATGTAGGACATGAACCAAAAATCTTTAACGAAGCTGGAAGAGTCCACCAGGCGTATCGACGAGCTGATGCAGGAGCGAGCCGGCTTCGAGTAGAATATCATCGAGCTCCAAGGCCGACTCAAGGAGCAGCGGAAAACCCATCAAGGTATGTTGAATTCAATTCTCGAAGTCATACTCGTAGTCGATAACTTCATGATCTGAAACCTGCTTATCATCGCAGAACTTAAACAGCTCTTAAATTATAAAGAAGGATTGCTTACTGATTTGAAGAACATGCTATATCGCCGCGCAGATGAAGTCGAGGGTCTGCGGAAGGTGATGGCCGACACGGAGAAGCAACTCGTCGACTGCCTCCAGCAGATCAAGACTTTGGGCGAAGAGAAAGAACAGCGCCAGAAGGAACTCGATGATTTGAAGGCGGCAGCTCAAGAACTCATAGAGATGGTGGATCCTCGGGAAGACAGTGCTGAAGATGGGCCACCACTACTTGATTGACTTCGCGGGGCGCCACAAAAGATCCTCAACTTTGTCACCGAGGCTGCCACATCTTACATGGGCCATGCCCTAGGCCTTGTAAAGTCCTTCTGGCCAAAGGCTCGGCTAGAAGTACTCGCGGAGGGTGCAGCTGCTGATTGTACTGATGAAAGCTTCCGCGAGTATTTGCTAGAAGTCCGGCCTGTAGCTGAAAAAATTGTTGGAAACATGGTCCAGGATTGAACCATTAGTGCTTAAGACTTTTGTAATATAAGAAACTACTTTTGTTCCTTTGTAGCCTTATGTGCAGACTAAGAGCCCCATCTGCTTTGGAGCATAGGCGTGCTACCTCTAAGTGCAGCGACTCGGAGAGTAGTCGATTTAGCTCTTCACGAGAGCTCATCGGGTGAGCTAGATAAGATCCTGCCAAAAAGGGATCCACTCGGACCCGGAACGCGCAGTCTGTGACGCGACGACTAGGATGCTCATGGCAAACAGTCGAAAACTACCCTTAGGTGTAACCACCACAGGAGTAGCCAAACGAGTTGGATAGAACCCGAGCCAGACGGGCCTAACCAGTTTGAAAGAACACGATTAGTATCGCGACGACCCATGTGCCACTGGCAAGTAGTCGATTTTATATAAAATTTAAGCGTGGCCAAAAACTGCCACCGTTATATTCAAGAATTTACATTTCGGGTTGTGTGGCACAAATCCGCCAAATCGACCCAGAAAAGTAAAACTTGCCATTGAAGCATACGGAATTTGGACACTAGTCTGCTTAGGGGTAAAACCGTCGCAGGTGCTGAATGTTCCACGAGTTGGGTACATCCTGACCATCGGGGTGCCGAAGTTGATAAGATCCCGGTCTTGTAACCCTCTTGACAACGAACGGTCCTTCCCATCTTGAGTTAAGCTTGTGCAAACCCGACTCGTCCTGAACGCGACGAAGGACAAGGTCGCCAATGCTAAATGACCTTTCCTTAATGTTGCGATCATGATATCGCCGGATTCCCTGTAGGTAACGGGCTGACTGAACGAGAGCAGAGCAGCGAGCCTCCTCGACAGAGTCCAACTCCAGCTGTCGAGCCTCGTCCGCCTCGCCTTCTTTATACATCTCAACCCTTGGGGATTTCCACATGATACCTGCTGGGAGAATCGCCTCGGAGCCGTAGACAAGAAAGAACGGGGTCTGCCCTGTGGCTTTTGAAGGTTGAGTCCTGAGCTCCCAGATGACGTGTGGCAACTCGTGAATCCACTTCCCGCCTTTTTTGCTGTTGGCGTCGTAAAGTCTCTTCTTGAGGCCGTCAATAATAAAACCATTCGCCCTCTCAACTTGCCCATTTGCCCTTGGGTGAGCCACCGAAACATATTTGACCTCGATGGATGAGTTTTCACAGAATTCCCAGAATTGGTTGGCCGTGAAATTTGAACCCAAGTCAGTGATAATAGTGTTGGGGAAGCCGAAACGATGAAAGATGTCGGAAATGAAGTCGACCACCCTGTCTGGAGTAAGCTTGGCGATCGGCTTGAACTCGATCCACTTGGTGAACTTATCGATAGCCACCAGAACATGAGTAAAACCTCCTGGCGCCGTTGTGAAGGGCCCGATCATGTCGAGGCTCCAGCAAGCGAAAGGCCAGGAAGGCGGTATAGTGATGAGGGTGTGGGCCGGGACATGAGTTTGCTTACCGAAGAACTGGCAGTTCTGACATCGTCGCACCAGATCTTCGGCGTCAGACACGGCGGTAGGCCACCAGAAACCGGCTCTGTATGCTTTGCCAACCAGTGACTTTGACGCAGCATGGTTACCACACACGCCCTCGTGTATCTCCCTCAATATGTCCAGACCGTCTTCTGTTGTGACGCACTTCATGAGTGCTCCGGATCGTGCGCCGCGCCGATAAAGTTTGTCTTTGACTAGAACAAACCCCTTGCTCCGTCGCATGAGGCAGGCGGCGGCAGCGCTTTTGGGGTCCATCCCGGCCGGTAAGACGAGATCTCGGATGAAGTCGAAGAAAGGTCCTCTCCAGTCCTCACCGACCAGCAGAACCTTCCGTTCTGGCTGTACGGGGCCAGTGGCGGTGGAAACCGGCAGTGAAGGGCTGATGGACAGGCGCGTTAGCTCCTGAACGAATACCCCTGCTGGGACTTGTGCTCGGGTTGATCCCAGCTTAGATAAGGCATCGGCAGCGACATTGTGTTCCCGCAGCACATGATGAATTTCTAGGCCAGAAAATTTGTTTTCTAGCTTGCGTACTTCTTGTACATAGGCTTCCATGGTCTCCTTGTTGCAGTCCCACTCCTTGTTGACTTGCTGAACGACCAAGAGTGAATCGCCATATACAAGTAGTCGCTTGATCCCTAGTGATATTGCCAAACGGAGCCCGTGAAGCAACGCTTCATACTCAACTTCATTGTTGGATACCTCCCAGAGAATTTGGAGGACGTATTTGAGTTGTTCGCCTCTTGGGGAAATGAATAAAACGCCGGCACCGCCGCCGTCGAGCTTGAGAGAACCATCGAAGTACATGGTCCAATGCTCTGGTTTGTCAATTGGATTTGGAATTTGATTTTCCCTCCACTCCGCCATGAAGTCGACTAGAGCTTGGGACTTGATTGCAGTGTGTGGCTTGAAGTCGATCGACAAAGCCCCCAGTTCCACTTCCCATTTTGAAATACAACCCGTGGAATCTTGGTTGTGTAGGATATCCGCCAACGGGTAGTCTGTGATCACGATGATCTTGTACTCTTCAAAGTAGTGGCGTAATTTCCTTGAAGTAATCAATATGCCATAGAGAAGCTTTTGGACCGCCGGGTAGCGCACCTTAGACTCCGAGAGTACTTCACTGACAAAGTACACGGGCCGCTGCATGCCAAAAGCATGGTCTTCCTCGGAGCGTTCGACAACAATAGCACTGCTAATAACGTGGGTAGTTGCCGCAATGTAAAGTAAAAGGGTCTCACCCGGCAATGGTGCTGTGAGGATCGGGGGCGACTGTAGGTGTTGCTTGAGATCCTGCAGAGCCCGCTCGGCTTCCTCTGTCCAGCGAAACTTGTCTTGGCGCTTTAAGAGTTTGAAAAAAGGTAATCCTCTCTCCCCGAGCCGGGAGATGAATCTGTTGAGAGCTGCCATGCACCCTGTAAGTTTCTGTACATCTTTGATTGTGGCTGGTGCCTCCAAATCAGTGATGGAGGTAATCTTTTCAGGGTTGGCCTCGATGCCCCTGTTACTGACTATGAACCCGAGCAATTTGCCTGACGGAACACCAAAAACGCACTTGGTCGGATTAAGCTTCCATCGGTACTTCCTTAGGCTGGCAAAGGTTTCCTCCAGATCCGTGATGAGGCCCTCGGGACTTCGGGTTTTCACGACCAAGTCGTCCACGTAGGCCTCCACATTCTGGTGTAACTGATCAGTAAAGCACATCTGAATTGCCCGCTGATAGGTAGCGCCAGCGTTCTTCAACCCGAAGGACATCGTCTTGTAGGCATAAGTCCCAAACGGGGTGATGAACGCGGTCTTGATCTGGTCTTCTTCCTTGAGAGCGATCTGGTGGTAACCTGAATAACAATCAAGGAAACATAACAGTACGCAACCTGCAGTCGAGTCGACTACCTGATCGATGCGAGGGAGCCCAAAGTGATCCTTTGGGCAATGCTTGTTGAGATCGGTATAGTCGACACACATTCTCCATTCTTTGTTCTTTTTTAATACAAGGACGGGGTTAGCTACCCACTCTGGGTGGATTACTTCTTTAATGAATCCAGCCGTGAGGAGTTTGGCTATTTCCCGCTTAATAGCCTCCCGTTTATCAGGGGCAAAACGACGAAGTCGTTGTTTCTTTGGTACAGCCTGTGGGTACACATTAAGACTATGCTCGATCAGCTCCTTGGGCACCCCTGGCATATCCGATGGCTTCCATGCGAATATGTCTTGGTTAGCCTGCAGGAAACTGACGAGCGCGAGTTCCTATTTGTCACCCAAGCCCGCGCCGATGATGGCTGTCTTGGATGAATCGCCTTCTTAGAGCTGGATCGTCTTGAGAGCCATCTCGCCCGTCGACTTGACGCCCGATTGACTCGCCTTCTTCGTCGGGATGTCCAGCTCGGCTTGAGAGAGTTGCTGTGCGGCCGCGAGTACTTCAGCGGAAGCATCTGGCACGCGGGAAGTCGATGCGTACTGGATGGCCTCTTGGTTGCAATCATAGAACTTCTTCAAGTCGCCTTGGAGCGTGAGAACACCGTTACGTCCTGGCATCTTGAGAAGCAAGTAGACATAATGTGGCACCGCCATGAACTTGGCGAGCGCCGGCCTCCCCAGTAGGGCGTGGTAGGAAGATTCGAAGTTGGCCACCTCGAACTTGATGAACTCGGTACGGTAGTTCTCCCTCGTCCCGAAAGTGACTGGAAGAACGACTGTTCCAAGCGGATGCGTGGCATTGCCAGGAACAATACCGTAAAAAGGAGCTTTGCTCGGAGTAAGCTTGTTGGTGAGGTCCAGACCCATCTTCTTTAGTGTACTGGCGAAGATAAGATTGAGTCCGCTCCCACCATAGATAAGAACCCGAGTAAGCTTGACTTCTGCGATCACGGGATCCAGCACCAGTGGGAATTTCCCAGGCTCGGAAAAGCTGGTCCATTGATCATCACGAGAGAACGATATGGGGACCTCCGACCATCGGAGTGGTCGTGGTACCGCCGGTTCAACTGATAGGATCTCCCGTAGCAGCAACTTCTGTTCCCGCTTGGAGCAAAAATCTTCATCACCGCCAAAGATGACATTGACGGTCTTGGAGGCATCCTGGAACTTAGGCGTCTCAGATTTGTCTTCCTGTTCCTCGTCTTCGGGCTCTTTGCCTGTCGACTTGTTCTTCTTGCCGTTCCCAGGAGAACCAAAGGTGCGCTTGAGCTGAAAGCAGTCGATCGCTGCGTGTTTGGAGTTGACACACCACGGGCACTTCTTTTGCAGGAGTTTTTCAAACTGCTACTGCGTGGTCGACTTCTTGCCCCGTGAAGGACGTTCCACAGCCGCGACGAGATCGTCTGGCTTGCGTTTTCGGGAAGGACCCGAAAGATCCCGCTGGCCTTTGTCAGCCCGGTTGTCGTTGTGGTGCTTCTGGTTGAGGTCGGTATGTCTTGGAAACCTCTCGCACATCTTTTCTTCTTATTCAGATCAGTCGTGCATCATGTCGCGTAGACCTGCAACCGTCTTTGGCCTGTTACGCCCAAAATCACGATATATACCTGGGTCAGTGAGGCCGTTGTAGAAGCAGTCGATAATGTCCTCTTCCGAGATGTTGGCAATGGTGGCCCGCACATCGAAGAAACGGCGGGTGAAGGATCGGAGGAGTTCATTGCGCTCTTGCTTGCACTGGGCGAGGTCGTGCCGGGTTCCTGCTCGAGATATTGCCCCCTGGAAGTTGTCGATGAAGACCTTCTTGAGGCCTTCCCAGGAGTCGATGGAGTCGTTGGGGAGGCTTTCCAGCCAAGTCAACGGTGCAGGCTCCAAAGCCATCGGAAAGTAGACGACTTTGGTAGTGTTGGAGCCGCCAGCCACCTCAATGGCAGTGGAATAACAGCGGAGCCATTGTTGGGGGGCCTGCTTGCCGTCGTACTTGGTAATGCCAATTGGTTTGAAACCCTCCGGGTACTTGTAGTTGTTGAATCTCGCAGTGAACGCAGGGAAACGATCGCTGCAGTCAGCATCGTCTCGCTCGGCTACCTCGCGTTCCCGTCGCCTCGAGTCAAGGACTGACCGGGCATCGCGCCCCTCATTGATCTTCTAGCGAAGATCAGGTTGTTGATGTGGAGGGTTAGGCTGCCTCGGGTTGTTTGCCGGAGGTGGCTGCCGCCTCCCACCGGTGAGCTGGCTTCCACCCACGCCATCATTGTTGTTGCTGCGTTGGGGTCGCGGGCGATTACCTGTTGTTCGACTTGGGGCCTGGCTTCGGCTGTCTCCGACGTGCTCATCCCTGACAAGCGATGCCGGAGCCTGCTGGTCCAACTGGACCCACGCCCGTTGGGCGTAGATGAGTGCTTGTCGGATGTTGGGGTCGTTGCTTCGCTCGAGTAGTGCTGTTACCCGAGCAATGTTGGCCACGGGAGTCCTGAAGCCACGTTCATCTGCCGCGGCGAATTCGGCGTCGAGTTCGCGCTGTGCAGAACGTATGCGCTCGTTGGCGCGCTTTCTGCGAACCGCACGAGCTCTGTTCCTTGCACGTCGCGCGTCGCGCTCGGCGTCGTTCTCGTTCTCGGCTTCTGCGGTGTCTTCATCTTCTGATATGCCGTCAAGTGCGCCAATGGGGATGAGGGCGTCGTCGTCCCCTTCTTCTGCCATCAGGACTTGACGAGTTGCGAGTTCTTCAGAGGGGGCTTCGACTAGCTCAGTCGAGCCCTTGGATATGGCAGCCAACGCCCTGCCCTCCTGAAAAGGCAAAGGCTCAAGATGGGCTACCAATCGGTCTTCATGTCCGAGTAAATCGGACAGGTTCATGCCCCTCCAATGAACAATTCGTCCTTCGGAGGTGGTGGTGATTATCAGCCCGCAAGTGGCCAGGTGATCCTCAGCCTCCCGACATGCGGTGGCCTCGGAGCCTCCAGCCTGGAGCAAAGAGTCCAAGTCCTTTTCCAATGCGGAAAAAGGAACAGTAGAGACAGACGCTGCCTCGGTTTCCCTGGCAGAGTCAGAAAACGGCAACTCGTCGAGCCTTGCGGCAAGTGTTTTTGGCTTGAAAGTGTCGTCGACGGTGTGCCGACGGAAACCGCCTGCGCCGTTAGCGACGCAAACCCACGAGCCAAAAACAAAGGTTGTGCCCTCAGGGAGCACGGGACTGGAGAACTTGAAAACTGCCATCGAGTTCTCCAGCGGATCTCTGATGCGCACCCCTACCTGGCGCGCCAGCTGTCGGGTTTTATCCGGCTGCCCACCGAGGGGTATCCCCAAGGTGGTAGGTTTTGGGTTGGGATGCGCCGAGATCAGGAACTCGAAGGTAAAGACAACACAAGATTTAGACAGGTTCAGGCCGCAATATGCGTAATGCCCTACGTCCTGTATGATGGTTTGTATTGCCTTGGTGTTGATCTAGTGATCTTGTGTTTTGAGGGGGTCCCTGCCCGCCCTTATATATCCGGGGGGACAGGGTTACATGAATCCTAATCTGATACTAACATAGAAATCGTACTCAAGTATAACTCGAGTGGTTTCCTTCTGTATCGACTAGTTATACTCCGCATGCGGGTAGAGTACAATATAAATAAGGTACAGGACACATCCTATCCCCTAGCCCAATACGGACTCCTTGATGTACACAGCCCCGTGGCCCCGGGTCTGACAGATGGAGACGTTAGCCTCGAAGGTCAAGTGGTGGCCAAGAAGGATACTTTTCGGTATCTAGAATCAATGCTTCAGAAAGATGGAGACATTGATGAAGATGTTAGGTATAGAATTTCTGCCGGTTGGTTGAAGTGGCGGCAGGCTTCTGGCGTCCTTTGTGACAAGAAGGTGCCACGAAGGCTAAAAGGTAAGTTCTATAGGACGGCGATTCGCCCGACGATGCTATACGGTGCTGAATGTTGGCCTACAAAAAGGCGACATGTCCAGCAACTGAGTGTAGCAGAGATGCGTATGCTGCGTTGGTTCTGCGGGCATACAAGAAGGGATAGAGTCCGGAACGAAGAGATTCGAGATAGGGTCGGGGTGGCACCTATCGAGGAGAAGTTGATTCAACATCGGTTGAGGTGGTTTGGACATGTACAATGGAGGCCTCCCGAGGCGTCGGTGCGTGGTGGAGTTTTAAAGCGGGACGATAATGTAAGGAGAAGTAGAGGTAGACCTAGACTAACTTGGGACGAGACAGTCAAGAGAGACCTTAAGGAGTGGAATATCACTAAGGAATTAGCTATGGAGAGGAGCGCTTGGAGATTAGCAATTAACGTACCTGAACCGTGACCTTTGTTACTTTTTGTTTAACCCCTAACTCTTCCTTTGGCTTGTACCCTTTTTGTGTTTCTTATTCTTATTTTCTGTGGGTTTCATCTCTAGCCTACCCCAACTTGCTTGGGAAAAAAGGCTAAGTTGTTGTTGTTGTTATTGTTGTTGTTGGAAGTTCCGACCCTATGGTGGAAGTTCCGAAAATCACTTAATCAGTGCACTAACGGCTAGTTTTTGCGGCTTGGGTATTTATACCCCCTCAGCCCCTCCTTCATGTACCGCTGGCCTAACCCAAGACAAATACCTGCAAGAGCATTTACTACTCCTCAATCCCTCCTTGAGCTAATCTTTTAGTTGATTTGAGTTAGGACTTGGGTGAGAGAAAGATTGAAGTGTGAGACTCAACTTTTAAGTGAAAGGACAGCCAAGTTTATCTCAATAGCACTTGAAGCATCTTTATCCTTCGATTCACGTTTGTTACTCTTGAAGCTTCCTTCTAAACGGTTTGGTGTCGCTCGTGGAGCGTCCTCTCGTGTGTGCGTTCCGGAAAGTTTGTATTACCCTATCATTTATGGATTTCATAGTAAGTAACTCAATCCTTGTTTGTGGTTAATTGAGTGAGGTAAAGGGCTAGTGGAAGATCCGGCTCTTTGTGAGCTCTTCAACGAAGATGTAGCTTCCTTAGTGGAAGTGAACTTCGGCAACAAATCTCTTGTGTCTTGTGCTTATTGCATTTATTTAGTTTTTATTGACCTAGAGTTTGTTTTGTGCTGATCTACGTACTCGATTTGTTGTGCTTGCAAAGATTATCTGCAGAAGTCTTCTAGTATTATTGTGCAACTTTTGATTCAGCCAGGTTCTGCAGTTTCAAGTTTAGTTTTGAATTTCATATAAGAACTTTAGTTTCATCGGAAGTTTCGGTCCAGTGTTGGAAGTTCCGACACATTTAATTGCTGCGAATTTTTTTTAGATTTTTCAGGTACGCCTATTCACTCCTCTAAGCATCACCACGATCCTTTCAGCATGTAGCGTCGTATCCTTCTTGAAGGCGTTGTCTTTGGAGTTCCTGTTCTGCCTCCCCGTCGTCCTTACGATCTTGTTGTTGCTCGGTGTGGACGACAGTGGGCGGCGAGCCGTATGTTTCTCTGTTTTGCTTGGTGGCAATCGGTCACGCATAGCGGCGGGCGTGTTGGTGCTAAGCTCTTTCCATGGTGGATTTGGGCCTTGCGGTGGAGTGGGTGGAGACCCGGTTGAAGACTTGGGGTGGGGGGGGGATGGCCATGATGAGTGTTGGCGTTCAAGAAGTGGGTGTTGGTGTAGTGTCTACAAGGCAAGACTTCTGCTTGCATTTGAGGGCGGCGGTTAGAAGGGGCCATGCGCAAGTGGGCGGCGGTTAGAAGGGGCCATGCGCAAGTGGTGACTACAAAGTTGACATGAGGCCGGCGTGGTAGAAGGTGGCCGGCAGATTTGCTTCGCCAAAGAGACCTGTGTGTTGAGGCATTGGGTGGTCCCACTGAAAGGATCTGACAAGTGGCCTAGAGGGGGGGGGGTGAATAGGTCTTTTTCTGAAATTAACAAACTTCACAGAACTGTTAGACCGCGGAGCCTCCGGGCCAGAGCGCGGAGCCTCCGGGGGCACGGAACCTCCGGGCTTATGTCTGGAGCCTCCGGGAAACAAAGTTACAAATCGATCTACTACGGAATTTAATGAATGAAAAATAGATCGAATGTGATACCAAAGTTCCTGGGAAGTATGTCGACCTTTCTAACCAGCAGGTTGCACCAAGAAGATAGAAGCTTCGTAGATCGAATGCAAACCCTAAAAACAAGTGAAGAACAAGTAATAACAAGAACAATCACAAGCACAAGTGATGCAGGGATTTTTCCCGTGGTTCGGCTCGCCACCAAGGATGACCTACGTCCACGTTGTTAAGGTACGCCACAAAGGCTGCCGAGTCTCTTTCAACTCGACCCTCTTCTCAAACCTATCACCAAAGCAATAGACCGAGAGTTTCCACTAAAACACAGGGTAATACAAACTTCCCGGTGCTCAACCACAGCGAGCTGGGAGCTACCGGGCAACCTCTAGCCGTCTAGGAGCAAAGCTCCAAGAGTAAAAGACACACCAAGCGGCTAGGGTTTCTCCAAGTGCACGGGAATGGAGGAGCACGATCTTCTTGAGCTTTCTCACGGTATCACAACTTAATCCCTCAAGGAATCACTGAGATTGGAGTTGAGGAGCTTGGGAGCTATGGAGTTGGGAGAGAGAGCTTCTGTTTTTCGCGAGTCTGGAGGTTGACGAAAGAAGATGACCGTTGGGGGCGACGGTGGAGAGGTTTTTATACCTCCCGTCACCCACATAAGGGTCGTGTCATTGCAGACCCTAGAACCTCCGCGGTCAACCGTGGAGCCTCCGCGCTTGCCAGAACAGAAATGAGTTGAGCTTTGCTGGCAATTTGTGGCTAGGAAAATTTGGTACGTGCAAGATGTTTTGTGCACTTGGTTCCATCCCTAACCACCATTAGTATCCCCCTTGATAGTACGGCCTGTCCTAACTCAAATTCAAAATAGAATATGAAGTAAACTAGCACTTGAGTCCTTGAAAGCCATCCATTCGAGTTGGGGGGTCTCCTCCAATGCTTAACTGTACTCATGATCAAAGATACACTGCAAGCACTTGTCAAAAATCATTAGTCCTTTAATTGTACTGTCAACATCACCAAAACCCACTTAGGGCTTGATTGCACTTACACCCACAGAGCGGTGGCTGCTTCGGTGCGAGGTGATCCTCTTATGGCTGCCAGAGGTCCCATGTGACGTTATTTTTTCCTCAACGAGGCGGCTGGGTTGCTTGGTGCTGCAGTATACATCCTGAGTTCGGTGCACGTGGTTGGAAGTTGATGTCCAGAGGCAGTTGTTCTTGTGTCAGTTCGCTAGCTTGCAGCGACCTGTGACGGCTAGCCCTGCCTCGCGGGTGTTAGTTCGATGAGGTCAATTTCATAAGAAGGCGCAAGCTGACCTGATGGCATGACAGCTACACGGCTTGCAGCGGCCCTTGGCGGCTAACCCTACATGGCAGTGGCTGTGTTGGCGTGGGACATCATCATTAACGACAGTGCTGGCGGTGATGATGGGTTATTCGTCTAAAGCGATGGTGCTGCTGTTGGTACACGAGCGGTGGGATTGTGGAATGTCCGGTGGTGTCGCTACCCCTACCCGAATAATCTAAGTGTCTAAGGCGTGTTAAAGTTCGGCATGTGTTGATGATCCAATCCAACCTGCCGAGATGTTTCTTAGTTGTTTTTTCTTTAGTTTCTCTTCTTTATATGGTTATGATCTTGCAGGGACATAATCTTGTATTTTTTCTGCTACATCAATAGAAATGCACACGTCGTGTGCCGTTCGTTCAAAAAAAAAGAGTAACAATACAAAATCCACCGACTTGATGAATAACAAGGTGCTTAAGATGTGAAAATCAACTCACTCTCAATTGCTCTCCCTTCGATTCCTCTTTTGCACCCTCACCAAATCTCACTTGGAGCACTAGGGAGGAGAAAAGAGGAGATTTGAATGTGATTGGAGCAGTTCTGACCAAGTTCCGAAGACTATAGAAATCTCTGTAAATAAACTCCAAACAATTAGCAGGTGCACTATGTTATTATATATCCCAAGTGTAGTATTGTGCAAGTGCAAAGGTGTCGCTTATAGATTTGTTAGATTATCTTAAGTATCTTATTCTATGGCAAAGCAAGTAAATTCCGTGTTCCTCTTAATAGTGCAGTATTTCTATACTCAATTTCAAAAATAAAATAAAATAATTTAATCTTAATAATCAACCACTTTTCAATGTTCGTTTCCTTTTTGTGGTCATCTTTCGATTGGAGGTCATTTGTTATCCGTGAGTCCTGCTCATCATTCTTAAAAACATCATTAATTCCACACCTATATCCTATTAATTAACCAAAATCCACTAATGAAGTCTAAATGCTCTTTCACCTTTCACCACTTTTTAACTTTCTATTTTAATCTAAATAAAAATAGAAAATGCACATGCACCCATCGTGCTCATGAGTCCGTTTGCTATCGACCATTGAACCATGGTTAGAAAAGTCGACGACTAGAGCTTCAGAAAACGATAAATACCTTTGGATGAATCAGAGAATGCATAGAGATATGCTTTGGTTTTAGTTTATATTCTTATTTTATAGTCTATCTTAAAGAGAATATTATAATGGAACGAGCCATGTAAGATGGCATGCAGGGAAGTAAGATTGAACGGCAATAATCCTTATCAAATTATGTAATGTCTGGGCACCTTTTGAACCAAGCATTTGGTAACATAAGCTTTCCAAATGCCTTGCTCAAGCATCTTGATCGCTTGCTCTTATGACATACACTGAGATATGAAAGGAACACATAGAGTACGTAGTCCCTGAATACTATTGCAAGATATTTGGTTTCATATGGTCCTAAAATTTGGCCTTGCAGCGATAAGAGTACGTGCATGAGAGTGTCTAGGCTTGAAGTTTTTCCTCCTATCTACGAGAAAAACGGTTCCAAGTTTCAAAAAGAAGTTATTTAGACCTAAAGTTTCATCCTGTAGATAAGATGAAGGTTACCAAGTCCCAGAAACAAATGGAAGTAGTCTTACAAGGTGGGAAGCAAATCATGCATGCCTAAACTATACAGGCATGTAATATAATTGTAGGTGTTATAGAATGGAAGGTAATGCATGATAAAGGATTGATGTAGTATAAAGAAGGCTTGAACTAGGTCTAAGCTCCAACCTCAAAAGGAATGCACTAGAAAAATGAAGAATCATCAGAAGGAGCAAATCCAGACGAGGAACCACTAATTAGATAGGTAATTCCGAACACATTCATCATTTTAGAGAAGGAAATCACTCACTTTTATCATGACTTGCCAACAAAAAATTTCCCAGCTGGAATCAAAGATAACTAGCCTTATTTGAGTAAGATGTAGTGAAATTCTTGAAAACAGTACCAATTATCTAAGTATGATGTTGTATCATTCCTCCCAGAAGTAGACGAATGCACATGTAGTCTCAACCTTTATCGTAATGCTGTTTCAGCATATCCAGCTTACCATCCTACTGCCAGTGCCACCTACCACTCCAGTAAAGGATGGAAGATCAAGAGCTACTCAGTCCAAAGTTGCTATTTCTCTAGCTAAGAAAGTTGGAGCAAAGAAAGATACATGATCTTTCCAGAAAACTCACTTCATTAGTGTTTTCTTGGCCGCAACAATAAGAGCAGTTGTATGTGTCTCCTTTTATAAAAAATGAATTCAGCTACAAATAGAACAGCTAAGGGTAAGCACATTGCTAGACGTTAGCGATTTCATAGGTTGTTTCATTCAGTTTCATGTAGGATTTTTGAGAATGTGGAGGAAAGAGGGAAGGAGAGAGAACGAGGTGGTTGTTTCGCAAAACAACGTCTCATAGGCTAAAATTAAGGACTATAAGACAGTTTCCTCACCATTGTACAAGTTGTTGTTGTCATTATACTTATAATATTTTTTTATTCCGCAAATTAAAGGATATGGTATTACAATGAGATAACTAAAAAGATAATTCAATATAGATGCTGTTTGTTAAGCCGTTTTAATACGACGTGTCATTCTACGAGACAGCCGGCTTATTGGACAATTTTAAGACAACTTCCGGGGGCAATACGGTCAGCAGCGGCGCTTGGGCTTTCCTCTCCCTCCCTCACCACCTCGCGCCTGCCTGCCTGCCTGCTTGCTCCTATACATTTCACCGACTCGGCCATCCCATTCCCTTCCCTCCTCTTCTCTTCTCTTCTCCGACAGCTCAGATCAATCCAGTCCAGGATCCAGATCCCGAGGGGCCATGGCCACCGCCTTCGACTCCCCCACCTCCTCCCCCGCCGCCGCGCCCTTCCATGACGACGCCTTCCTCCACTTGGACGGCTCGGCCGCCGCAGCCGACGGCTTCCCGGCCTCCCCGGACCCCTACGCCTTCCGCTCCGACGCGCCCTCGCCCTTCGGCATGCCCCAGGCCAACGGCGGCCTACACGACGACCCCTTCGCCGCGCCACCCGCTGACTCCGACGGTGGGCCCATCCTCCCGCCGCCCACCGAGATGGGCCGCGACGAGGGATTCCTGCTCCGCGAGTGGCGCCGGTAAAGCTTGACTCCCTTCCGCTGCTCAGATCTGGGCCCGCTGCCTGCTAAATTCTCCTAGATCTACGCGTCCGATCGCCATGTTGCTTGCATAGAGGGCTAGATCTAGCAACATGACTAGTCGACATATGGCCTAGTTAATCACCTAGACAGACCTAGCTGTTAACATGTCCTGGTCTAGATTTGATGCATCATCGTTTACCGCTCTGCTGAAAATTCAGTGCATCGCCTGAGCCTGTACCGGTAAAAATACCTGTGGGATTCTAGGCTAATTGTCGGCCGCATTTTCCACAATCTCATGTGTTACTGGCGTTCAGATTATGGTGCTGTCTGTGCAGACTTAGAACTCTGCGCATGTACTAATCAATAAACTATTTTGCATATTATTCATTTTAGCATCATGATGCAATATGTCGCAACTTCATTTTGCAATTGTTATCTAGACCACGCACGACATGCTAAAACGAGCTAATGCAATCTAGGATCAAGTTTATCTTTTTCCAAATGGTTACCATAATAACACACGGATATATCGGAATTATCATTACTGCTTTATGAAACCATAAGCCTATCAGTATCAGCTGTGCTGGTGCATGATATATGTTCACTATCAGTGATTCTGCTAGTTCTTCTAAAAGTAAGCCTTGCCGCCGGTGTTATTTGTCCCTTACTCTGTGGAATCTATCTACTCAGCTTGCTTGTTCTACTTTGCTCTATCCTCTAGCCATAACCATCGGGAAATAATAGGATAATCTAGATGCAGCTGCTAGTCACATAATATCTTCATGTAGATTGCCGTATCTTGTGCTGTATCTTCAACTAGAGCCGGACAGTAACATTAAGGGACTTACAGGAATAATTGTTCCTGGCATTTTTGTTGAGTGTTGCCCTCTATCTCTCACTGTTTAAGTGTATGCATACTGCAATCATCTACAGTCAAAATGCAATCCTCCTTGAGGAAAAGGAAAAGAAGGAGAAGGAGCTGAGGAGCCAAATCATCCTTGACGCTGAAGAATTTAAGAAAGCTTTTGTCGAGAAGCGGAAGCTCAATGTTGAGACAAGCAAGGGCCAAAACCGTGACAGGGAGAAGGTAGGTGGTACTTCCTTAAGATCTGGGCCCTGCGAATCCTATTTATCTTTTTTTTTTTTTGCACGATGGAAACCTGACTGCTCTTTATCATCACCCTCCTGTTTGGCCTGCTTGTTGCTAGCTTTTCCTAGCGAACCAGGAGAAGTTCCACGCCGGTGCGGATAAGCAGTACTGGAAGGCGATATCAGAACTTATCCCACATGAGATTGCTAACATCGAGAAGAGAGGGGCGAGGAAAGATAAGGAGAAGGAGAAGAAGCCTGGGATCGTGGTGATCCAGGGCCCAAAGCCTGGGAAGCCGACGGACATGTCACGGATGCGGCAGATATTGCTGAAGCTGAAGCACACTCCTCCGCCACACATGAAGCCGCCTCCGCCACCTGCAGCAGCTGCCGGGAAGGACGGAGCTCCAGCTGCCGCTGCAAAGGATGGAGCTAAGGCAGCAGCCCCTGCCAACGGCAGTGTTCCAGAGATGGAGAAGGCCGCAGCGGCAGCGCCTGCACCAGCAACCGAGCCTATCGCGGCTGCCTAAGCTGATCATTTGCGGTAGGAGGATAGAGTTGTTGCAGAGGAGGTGGTGTTGGTGAAACTGAAAGCGCGTCTGAACCGCCGGCATGGCGGAGGCACCTACTGTGTATTTTGTTAAGGCACATTTGATTCATTACATTACTACAATATTGTTATTGCATTTTGTAGAGAGGTGGGATGTGTATTCTGGCACTAATAAGGTAAATGAGGCTGTAGTGGGAGGATGTGTGTTATGGTTTCGTCTTCCAAGTGTTTGGGATTTTCCTTTGTTCAAATTGGTTGTATTATTACGTGACTATATCTGCTGCATATACATTTGTACTTTGTGCTTCCTTGGTGTTTCATCTATCTTTATGCTATATTCTTATTATTTCTCAAGCCTGTCTGTCTTGCTTCGATCTGTCAGTGCTGTAAATTTCCTTTAGTACATACATATCTTGCTCCAAGTCAAATTTTGACAATGGATGATACATGCACACATGACATGGATAAAAGAAGTCAATGATCTTTCTGATGCATTTTTTTTCTTTTTTTAAGATTTGCTACAAGCATCTCATGTTGCTTAGACCTTACAAGCATCGACTACAAGCAGTGAAAAGAGAAGAAGGGATTTTAAGTGGTTGCAAATCGTAGTTGCTTGGTAGTGTCTGGCTGCAAAACGAGGAGGAGGACAAGGATCGGAAGGTCTGGCTGTGCGGGCATAGGATGGCTCCTCTTCCTCCCTCCTCCTCCTGCTGCTGCTGCTCCTCCTCCTTCAGCCGGAGCCGCCTCCTCCTCACCACCCCCACTCCTCCTCCAGCTCTCTTCTTCTTCCTATCGAAGCCGAGGAGGCGGAGGCCTCCACCCCCACCTCGCCTCATCAGCTCCTGCTGCTCCTCCTCCTCGTCGTCGTACAACGGCTGGTCCGACCTCGCCGCGGCGCCCGACCTTCCCCTCTTTCCCCTCCCGCTACAGCCCACCACCCATCGCCATGGCCTTCTCCTCTTCCTCCTCCCCGCCGCCGCGGCAGCCCTCGCCCTCTCCCGCCTTCCTCCCCTCCCCCTCCTCGCCGCCGCCTTCACCGCTGGATTCGCAGCTAGGCACCTCTCCTCCCCGCCCCCGCAATCAAATTCCGCCCTCCTCGCCCATCTCGATGCGCAGCTCCGCGCCCTGAGGGGCCACTTGCTTTCTGAAGCCGACCCGGGCCTCCTCGTCCAGGCCGTGGATCGCCTGCTGGATGCGGTCGCCGACGCGGCCAGATTGGCCGCCCAAGGCGATACCACCCGCGCCGTCTCAGATGCGCTCCCACCCGTGCTCGGAGCGCTCGGGGAGGTCGGGGACTGTCTCGGTGCCTGGGCTCGCCACGCCGTGCGGGATCTCAGCCTCAGCTCGCCAAGGAGGAGGCAGCCTACTAAGACCAACAATGCAGATGTGTCCAAGGCCAACCAGCCTGCTGCTGCTGCTGCTGCTGCTGCTGCAAGTCCTCAACCGCAACCACAAAATCCATCTGTCGCCGCTAATATTGCAAGTGGCATGCTGCAGTTTGACGAGGATGACAGTGGACTCAAGGCGAAGCTGGGAGATGCTGGATTGGAGAGGCTAGTGTTCAAGCACAGGCATGGCCGTGACCGTGTGCAGGACGATCCATTCCAAGCTGCTTCCAGTAGGTTTTCCACCGAATCATCTTTGCTTGAGAGGACGCTTGAAATTCGGGACAGGTCCTACAGGTTCAAGATTGAGCGCCGTGACACTGGTAGCCAAGTGAATGAAGCACAAGACAGGGCAGCAGATGAACACCTTGTTGATAATGCCGCTGCTTTGGATCCTGCCTATGATGGAAGTGCCGCTGCCGATTCGGACAGCGAGGAGTTCAGCCGTAACGTCAAGGAGGCTGCGCAGATCTTGAGGAAGGTGAGGGAATCCATGGTGGCCATGGCTGATGAAGAGACTGCAGACGCTCTGCTGTACAAATCAGCTAGGCTCCTTTCCACAGCTGTAGCTTTGAGGCCAACTAGTCTGGTAGCAGTGGGTCAGCTTGGGAACACCTACCTCCTCCACGGAGAGCTCAAGCTCAAGATTAGTCGCGAGCTCAGAACGCTCTTGGCCAACAGCGGGGCTTTCCTGAATGGAAGAGAGCGTGTTTCACGATCCAGGAAGGTAGATAGCAGAATCTTAAGCAGAGAGAGCATTTCATCAGCCCTTGTTGATGTATGTGAAGAATGCGAAAGCCTCCTTGTTGAGGCTGGCAGAAGCTACAGGACAGCCCTCTCGATTGATTCTGGTGATGTCAAGGCGTTGTACAACTGGGGGCTGGCACTTATCTTCCGAGCACAGTTACTTGCTGATATCGGACCGGTATGGACATCAATATATGCAATTTTTCGATCAACTATTATGAGTTGGAAGGTCTTCTTTTATGCTCCAGGAATTCAAACCGCCAATAATCAATATTCACTTGAGCAGAATTTTGCCCGAGAGACAGTGACAATTTGCTAAAATCCAATGTTGGTTTACGCCTTGCTAGTTGTGCAGATGACTTGAAATGTTTTCATGCTGGTTGAATTTGCTTGGGATTTGATGCAGGAAGCGGCAGTTGATGCTGACCAGGTGTATCTGGCTGCAATTGATAAGTTTGATGCCATGCTGTCGAGAAGCAACACTTACGCTCCAGAAGGTTTGATGACTACTCTGGTGTTTGCCATATTTTGTGGGTTGGGTTGGTGTGGGTATGTGTGCTTATGCAGAATTGTTATGGCATTGCAGCTCTCTACAGATGGGGCACCACACTGCAGCAGCGATCCCATCTTCGGCCTCGGAACAACAGGGAGAAGATAAGGCTTCTGGAGCAGGCGAAGAGCTTGTTTGAAGACGTGCTGTATGTGGAAGCAGATAACAAGATGGTGAGGGAGGCGCTGTCATCATGCATATCAGAGCTCAACTACCATGGCCGATGGTTATAGCCTGTTAATGTTGTTTTTAACAAGCGAGGAAGAGAGGCATGAGCCAAATTAGTTAGTAATAGTTGATAACATACAATGCAACAGGAGTGTTTGTATGGCTGAACCGAATAGTACAATGAATAAACCACGGTCAATTTTGAGTTGAAAGATGCACACATGATGTAATTTTGCCCCTTTTTAGTTAAAAAGGGTTACACTAGAGCCTGAGGTGTGAGGTGAGATGACAAACATGCCAGCAAACATCTTTTCACATAGGGAAATAATGTAACACGTGTACCGTGCATACCAAGATGTTTCTTTTCATGTTTGCAAAAGGCGGTATTGGTAACGACGGCAGCAATCATCATCAAAATGCCCAAAATAATTAAAAGAAAACACTACAAGAGTCCTGTATGCAATCTCAGTTTCTTTTTATGTTTGCGACTTTTGACCTCTCAGTAGATGGTGAGCAGCCTGTGGGTGGCCTACAAGAACCTCTCCACCGTCATTGCCAGTGTGGTATCTGTGATGGCGCCGATCACCGTCTCCTTCCTCTCCCCATTCTTGAAAATCAAGATGGTAGGGATGCTTCTGATGCCGTAACTCGTCGCGATGTCCCGGTTCTTGTCAGTGTTGAGCTTGAGGCACCGTAGCCTGCCAGCGTATGCTTTCGCCACATCTTCGATGACAGGGTGCATCAGACGGCACGGGCCACACCACGGTGCCCAGAACTCGACAAGCACCGGAGACTCAGAGCCAAGGACGAGATCATCCCATGTTGACTCTGCTACATCCAGCACTGTGAAGTAAAGAAAGAAAAAAGGAACAGCCAGGTTAGGCCTCAGTCACAATAGCAGCTAACAATTTGTTTTGCATGCAACTGAATTTGGGATGTGATAAAGCAAAGCAGGTTGTGTTCCCATGTGGATTTGTACATCACAAGGACACAGGAATGGAAACCATCCAATCCAGAGAAACAATTGAGTTGAAGTTGTTTTTCCCATGCTGGTTCACATACCATAAGAGGAGACAGACAATCACAAGATTTGCGTGAGAATCCAACAAGGTTTGTCTACTATGTGATGCAATCACTGATGCTACCTGATACTAGCGTGCTACTGCTATATCCTATAGAGATTACCGAATGATGACGAGAAGACAAGAGAAGCTGCGACTAGACACCATCCCTACTGCCAAATACCATTGAGTGCGACCTTAGATGCCAAGACTGTGCTGGAACCAACCTGGTGTATTGCTTATTGGATCGCTTAAGGATCACTGTGCATAACGAACGAAAACAGTAGGAGAGGAAAGGATCCGGATCCTACTGCTGTGTGCAGTGTGCTACTTTAAAATGTGCCCCCTGCAACACACAATAGAAAGGGTCTTTGCTGCTAATGGATGTACATGTACCTGGCAAGGGTAGATGTGCTGCACTAGTCAGTAGTGTAGTGGGAGAGTTTTGCTGGAGGTTGCAAGGAACATCATGGCAGGTTATAGAATGTATGTATGCAATTGTAATGCGATGATTACTGGTGAATGAGTAAGCAATAATAAACTAAGCAAGTGAATCAATTGTACTGCACCTGCACGATTGAATTCGAGCAGAAACAGACACAATCACGCACAAGGGGGAGGGGAGGGGATCGGATCGCGATTGGTACGGCGAATCTGACTGCGAGGGGATTTCATTTCACTGGAATGGATGCATGGAGAGCAAGAGGAGGCAGGAGCGGGGGTTCTAGAGGAAGTTCAGTTACCATTACCAAGTTGGTCGTCGCCGTGAGCCTTGGCCTTGCAGAGGCGGGAGGCGGAGGCGGAGGCTGCGACGGCCCCTGGCAGCCGCGCCGCGGGGCGCAAACGGAAGGAGAGGAAGGAGGCGGTGGCGGCAGGGGGATGACGCGGGCGGCGGGTGCCGAGGCCGGAGGTGGCCGCGGCGGCGATAGTCTCCGAGGACATGGCGGCGGCCGTTTGGTCGGAATCAGAATGGAAATGGGACGACAAAACCACCCACCAGTACTAGTATGTGGGAAGGTCTAACACGGTTTTTTTTTAATTGGAGCAGTGTTTGTTTCCTTCCCTCTAAAATTTAGATCGTCACATTAGAGAGAATCTTGCTATTTGAAAGTATTAAATAAAATCTGTTTATAAAATTTTTTCATAGATGGGTGCTAATTCGCGAGACAAATTTAATGAGCCTAATTAATCCATAATTTGCCACAGTGATGCTACAGTAATCATCCGCTAATCATGGACTAATATACCTCATTAGATTCGTCTCGCGAATTAGGCCTTGAGTTCCGCAATTAGTTTTGTAATTAGACTTTATTTAATACTTCTAAATAACAAGATTCTTTTTGACGTGACACCTCTAAATTTTAATTTTAGACCCTAGGAAACGAACACACCCTTAGTCTATTTGGAAGCTAGAAATTTCAAAACGGGCGTTTTAATTAAATTTTAGGACCATATCATCAAAGAATGCACTAATTTTGGTTTAAATTAAATTTCAGCACAGGATAATCAGCAAGGGATGTGCTAATTTTGGTGTCCTTCCCCAAGCTCTAGCTCCCATATGCATGTACGACCTGGATTTAATAACAAAAACGCTCAAATAAATACGTTCAATGTTATGTTGATATGCCAACAAACTAAGCTCCGTGATTTTCTAGAGCTAGAAATGACCAGCTCCCCAAGATCTGGAGATTATTAGAGCTGGAGAATCTGGAGATGTGCAGGACAAGAGCTAAACAATGTGTAGCTTCAACATTCTTAGCAATCTCTTCTTCCTTGCTCACCGCCAAACAACCAGGCTCCCCTTCCTTCATCAGCACATCGCTCAGGTCAATCAACTCGTCAATCGACAATCACGCCTCAGATTATTCTCTATATAAAACCAAATCAGTACAAGCACCAAACAGCACCCCAATCTTGTAAAATACATTTCGGTTTGGTTCAACCCAATTATTGTTTCCAAGTTCATTATTCATGCTTCTAGCTGTCCCGCACACCAAATGGTACAAGCAACCTTTTCTTCAACACAAAAAACAGAATAGATACAACAAAGGGCACTACTACACAGGGGTGTCTTCACCGCCTATCAGATGCCACTGATTCTGCAGAAAACAGATACTTCACGCGAGAGAGCACCGAGTCATGCGCTGGATCATATGGATGGTCCTTGGATGGGATCTCCAGAATAGCAGGGACTGGCTTGTTGTAGCTATCCACCAGAAATCGTATCATGTTGGCAATCTGTCACCCAGGGAAGCCACACAAAACAAAATAGGCATCAGCAGGGATCCAACTTATAGAATGGATCTTACTTCTACTAGCTAGCTGATACTACTGTGCTTCATGATTTCCACAATGCTTCTAGACTTTTTCTTTCTTTCTTTCTCTCTCAAATTAATTAATGCTTATGCATAACAGTGGGAGTATCCAACAGTAATTTCTCAAGCAATGGCATTAATGAGCATGCACTGCAATTAATTACAGCATGATTTAAAAGAGCCCAAGGATAGGTTTCAGTACATTAAGCTACAAGTAACAAGAGCCACCAACAAAGATGCTATTAACTACTGTAAAAGGTGATTCAAGTAACAAAGGATAATGCTAGGAAAAAAAATGGGAATCTAAGTTGAGTGAAAGCACATTTTCTTGACTGAAATGGCAAATTTATCCTGAAGCACAACAATCTGGCAGGAGTTTAGAAGGCCCATTTTATAGATTATTTACAAGTTTTTGAACTCGAGGATAACCTTTCAGGTTCCAACAAGCTCACCGAAATTGTTTACGGCAGCAGCAGCTGGCTCCAAAGAAATTAAACAAAATTAACTAAACAAAAAGCACCATAACCTCTCCCCTTTTTCTCTTGTCTAGATGATATGTTTACCAGGATCTGGCCTAACAATGCATCAATACACAAATATATGCATCTCTATGTGATGGTTCACTTACAAATTGACTGATGAGCACAATAGCAATATCCTCCCTTGCAGTAAACTCTTTGAATGCATCTTCAATTTGTTTCACTGTCGTCTCTGTGGCATGGAACAGGAAGTATTGACACCGAACCATCAGGATCAGCAGCAGTAACAAAGGCACGAAGTAATATGCAACACAAACAACTAATCAGGATTGCAAAATGAAATAATGACTTGAGCTCCTCGTCATTGATATGATTACAAGCTATACACAGCATTCAAGTTTCATCTGCATCGTCTCTATAAGTACATGACGGCTCACGACTAAGGAAACTAGTAAGAGGAAGGAAGCTTAGATACAGTATATCCTAATGAAGTAGGCCTGCCTTGGCCTAACAGAATTAATTTAACTAATAACTGCACTCGATCCATTGCCAAGAAATGCCTGAGGAAAGAAACATTTAGGAGGCATGTGAGTGCATGGGATTGTTGTGCAAAGAACATGACATGAAGAAGAAACGTATGATACATGCTACTGTAAGATTCATCACCAGGAAAGGCATAAGGAAACAAACATCTAAGAGGTGTATGGGTGGAAGCGATCGGGCTGTTCTGCAAATAAGAGCTTCCGGGCAGTACTTATTTGCTGGTGGTCACGATTCATGAAGGAACCCGGTAACAATCTGCAAATTGTGGAGGCGTTCGTTTTACTTACTGTTATCGACGAGGAGGTAGTTGGTTTTCTTGCGCAGATCAACATTGCCAACCCCGGCCATCAAGAAGCCAGTGACGGTGTCCTGCAAGGATGAGTGACAAAACAAGCAATTGGTCGTTTAGATGTCAGGAAAGGAGGAAGGACAAATCGCGGCTGACAAGAACCCCAAAAGTCCAGCCCCACGCTGGATCCAAGAAACCGAGCCCCCAATCACAATATTCCGATGGGGTCTCCTCCTCCGCCTATGCGGATACCGGAGCAAGGAGGATTGAGCCGGGCGTCGGGGTGTATTACCTCGTCGGCGATGATGGCGATGAGGGCGGAGTTGCTGGTGGGGATGTTGGCCCTCCCCGCCATGGCTCGCGACCGCAGATGCTGCTCCCGCTCCGCTTCCTGGGCCTGCTGCGGATCCGATGGAGCTCAACGCAATCGGAGATCGGATCGTACTCCGATGGGGTGGTGGTAGACGACACGAGGAGGAGGAGATCTGGAGGAGACCCCTCTCCACCTTCCTGTGGGCTGTGGCTCCTCCTCCACTCAGCAGGCAAACTTCCAGGTGGGCCGGGCCCAACATGGCCCGCGTGATGACCACCGTCCGAGAGCAATTGGCTTGATAGATAGCGGCTTCTGCTATCTGAGAATTCTGAAACAAAAACATACATTACAGAAACATGCACAAACACACACAAATGTCATGCAAATACACACACAGCCAATCCGATTCACCGCAAAGGGAGATGAATATGATTCAACAAACCAATCCAATATGTGCTATTCACATTCCACCTTTTCTCTTAATAAGATGTACATTTTGCGTTGATAGGATACCCTGTTGTACACCAAATGAACGAGACATCTACATTTATTCACACTTGAAGAATCAGAACTACACGTTCTAGAATATTAAGAGCACTCTCTGGTTACCAGAGTTATCTTCAGTTGAGTTGACTCCATCTCCTATCCCTGGGTCCTGGAAATTTTGCCTTTTCCTTCCCCATTAACTTCTGCCAAGTTCTTTGCCCTCAGTAGTCCTTGTTTTGCGCATCTCGTTTGAACTATCTGGCCTTCGATCAAGGATCTGGATATATACATATCCACATGCACATCATTTCAATGCCCCTTTAATCTTCCGCTCAAAATTGTGACCATGTCGGTTCGCAAGCCGTTGGAGCTGGTCGTACCCGGAAAGAACTCCAGCTCCTGCCATTCCACACAGAATATTTGCACCCACACCTCTGAACAATGTCAAGAAACCTTCACTTGAAACTATCTGCTTCACTGCATGGAAACCGTTCCTGTATCTGAATGGTTGCCCTGAAGTTAACATCATTCTACGGCGGACCGTGTCGAATGGATAGGCGCAGGCCCCCGAGAATGTAGTTATTGCCCAGCCCAAGGCAAAGCTGGCGAAGAAATTCCCCTAGAATAGCAACCAAAGCAAGTTAAAGGTGTCACATAGATTTGGCTGGAACCTCCTCTTTATAATGGTACTATCAACTATGTCACAAGAATGGGATTACCTCCAATGGTCCTACTAGAACAAGAGGCTTCATGGTGTCATAGATGCCAAAATACAGACCCCGGTACAGGGTGATTCCCACAATAGACACACTGAAACCTCGGTATAGTCCAGATATGCCATCAGTCATAAGTGTCCTCTTGTACACATCCAGCAGCCCCCTGCACTGGCGTTTGTTTCCTCGGGTTTCAATTGCATCAGTAGCTAGCCTTGTCCGTGCATAATCTAGATGGTATAGCAACAATGACGTCGTAGCTCCTGCAGCACTGCCAGAGGCTACATTTCCAGCTAACCACCTCCACTTTCCGTCTTTCTCCCTGTTGTAGCCAAAGAAGCTTTTGAAGTAACCCTTGAATGCAAAGCTAAAAGCCTGCAGAACTGAGGTTCCATTTAGATTTTGAATATCTATTTCTCATGATGAAAAAAAAAACAGATTCATTCATCCCTAAAAGAGCTAAGGCCGTTTACTTGTTCTGGGGGCATGCATGTTTGATGATGCAACATTAATTACATTAAGTAACCCTTGAATGCAAAGCTAAAAGCCTGCAGAACTGAGGTTCCATTTAGATTTTGAATATCTATTTCTCATGATGAAAAAAAAAAACAGATTCATTCATCCCTAAAAGAGCTAAGGCTGTTTACTTGTTCTGGGGGCATGCATGTTTGATGATGCAACATTAAGTACATTTACAGCTCTTAGCTATTAGCCTATGACAGAGAAATTGCAGGAAAACAGAACAAGTTTCTTTCTTCCGTAATGGCATGCTATCTTTAAAATAACTTATTGTCATCATCCATCATTACACCACACATCAGAGTCTAGTAATCTACAACGCAGCTAGAATAAGTGGCTGTAAAGATAGCAAGAATCTGCCATATAGTTCAACTGCCTCCATATGGTTGGAAGTTTGTTCTTCTAGCGAAAACTTTATCATGTCTTTGCAGTATGGTGCATAAAACATATGGATGCAAATGCTGAGTCGAGTCTTTTTCTACATACTATATTGTAATTATAAATAAACGTGCCTTAAAAACTCAGCTTAGCTAACTTTTATTTATGAAGATTCATCTATACATGATAGTGCAGATGTGAAGCATTCCTACATACTAACGTACATAGGAAGTCCTCTATGAACACAAAACCGGTCAGATTACCATCCCAAGCCATTTGCACTTCTTAGTATTATTGGTTTTAAGGATTGTGCTTGCAAAATGTTCATTATATTCTGCGGTGAGGAATGGATGGAGAATACCAGCCAGACAACATCCGCAAGAGTTGTGTGTGTGTGTGTGTTTTTTTTTTTGAGTTGGAATGGAATTGTGAGCAATTGAGGCCATAGAGAACATGTGGATACAGGAAATCAGCGTCCTTTGAAGGCGAAATGTTCTGGCGCTGTAATCTTTTCGCTAGGGAATTACTAATCTGATCTATGCATAGTATGGGATGCTAGTTAATTCTGTGAGCACTCCATTTGATTACTAGTCGGGATCAAATTCACAAGCAGCTTGCCTTGAGCAATGGCAATCTGCAGAGGAGAGGGGAAGACCTGGGTGGGAAAGTAGCGGATGACGTTGGCCTGGTTGCCGCGCCAGAGCGCGGCGGCGCCCTCCTCGCGGAGGACGCGGGCGAAGGCGTGGGCAATGCCCTTGTAGGGGTGCGTGAGGGTCCCCCGGCGCAGCATCTCGCCCTGGTTCTGGAGCAGCAGCTTGACGCGCTCCACCGGCGCGGCCCCCGTCTTGGCGACCACGGCGGCCGCGCCGCCCATGGCGAAGTCCGCCGCCACGCTCGCGGGCGACCTCATGAGCCTGTCTTCCTCCTTGCGCTTGTCCGGTGTGGCGGGGGCGGCGGCCATCACTGAGCTCTCCGGCGAGGTGGGATTCAGTGGAGTTCAGTCCAATCCTTGTTTTCCTCTTGTCGAGCGAACGAAGACCTCGCCGGCAGCACGCGCCGCGCGGGCTCGCGAGAGATGGGACGAAGACCTACCAAACCTTTAGCGCTAGCCGTCGCCCATTCCTACCAAACCTATGCAAATTTTACTGTTTGGATGGATCAAGATTGGTTGGCTATGGGCCGGTTTAGATTGCAAGCAACCTGCAACAGTGCTACTGTGGCACTTTCGTTTATATTTGACAAATTTTATCTAATAATGGACTAACTAGGCTTAAAAGATTCGTCTCGTGATGTACAATTAAACTGTGCAATTAGTTATTTTTTTACATATATTTACTGCTCCATGCATTGCATGTGTCCCAAAATTGATTTGATGGAGAGAGAGTGTAAAAAGTTGGAATTTTGAAGGCATCTAAACAAGCCCTATTCTCGTACCGAGCACCGTCTGCTTGTGTTTCAGCTTCTCGTGAGTTGCACATGTCTACTGGTTATTTTTGTCCGGAGCCATTTTCACTTGTTAATGAACCATTACCTCCTGTTTGAACATAATCCCATATGCAAGCAAGTGATGTTTGCAGATAGTTCTATAGAACTTGGTCCCTTAAGCTGTGGCACATGTTTCGTTCGTCTCATCTGAACATTGATTTCATATATTTGCGATGCTTATAGCCATTCTCATAGAACTTGTTTTCATTAGCTGTTCCATCATTTTGCGAATCCAATTATGATGAGGCTTGAATTCCAATATATAATAGAGTAGAGTAGGCTTCCACTAATCCTCATGGATAATCTTACCTGTTTATCTCGCTAGACCCAATCCTCACTTTCGCTAGTACAGATTAGCAGCGGCATCTGTGGGCCCCACGGCTGGGCAAGCTGGCTGCCTGAACCTCCGAGAGGAAGCGCCACGGCGACATGCCTCAATTGACATCTGAAATATTGTTCGACAGGCCCGTCTTCTGAGTTGTGTTACTGCTAGCTGGGTTGTATTTTGTGGTCTAGGCTGAATGAGGCTTGCGGAATTACTTATTTCTCTACGAATCAAATATTCTGCAGCTGATGAATACATGCAAAAAGACTTGAGACTCTGACCTGTACAATGATGCTCATACTTGAGCATAGGGAAACCTGCTGCAGACCTGAACGTTTTCAGATTATCTTTTTCAAACTTGTTATAGGCTAAAGCTAGCATGACCACTGGACACAACAATAACAAAAATCTTGCTGCAGCAGAATTCAGGAGGTTAGCTGATCGCAACATCTCGAATCAACTGGAAGCTCGATTCCATTCATCTAGTGAAAACATCTTTCACGATTTTGCAAGCCAGCAAAAGCACTCCCAAAAGCAGCAATTCACATGATGCAAGACTAACTGTACTGTACAGATGCAGGGCGCCCACATAACCACCAATACACACATATCAACAGGTGATAGGGGTACAGTGCAATGGAAGATCAACAATGTGAAACCAAATTGGAGAAGGTTACAAGCAATACGCCAGGAAAGGTTACAACATACGATGGCTGTCATACCTGGTGCTTGGGACCAACACATGCTTCTTCGTCTGTCCCGTGACTTTTCCGCTCACTGAGGCCGTGCAGCATTTGCATCCAGTGTGTTGTAGGTGTAGTCACTTGTGTTCAACCCATACTGGAGGGCAGAGAAAAAAGTGTGAGTTAGTCCATCAGAACTGATTTAAGGAATGCTGAGCTATCATTTTCTGCAGCATGTGGAAAAAAATCGAACAAAACTTTCAGCTATATCAAATAATCTTAAGGCATAATAGGATTTTCATTGGTTAGTGATAGAGTGGATGTATGTTCCAAAATAGGTTAAGTAACACAACGAGAATGATGAGAAACAGCAGGCAGCAAGTCATAACAACAGTACATATTCACAGCATTTGTCAATCAACTAGCTCTGCACTAGAAGCTGGGGTATTCCTCGCCCAAGAACATAAGGGCGAGCCGAACAGGATCCCCTACCCTAGGACAGGGAGGGGGGGGGACATGGTTTTCCAAACAAGTAATGTGTGTTTGCAACTCAATAGCATATGGATTCAGTTTAAGATTCCAGAATGCAGATCAGCAAATATGCTTGTCAAAGCAGCTACTTAATCATCCTTGTGATCGAACAACTTCATCCACCATAGTCCATAGATCAAATCCTATCCTCCCACAAATAAGTAGGAACATGCCCAACCTTGTGAAGTTGAGGATTTAGTTCCAGATGGGATGTACTTGCACTCATGTGTGGTGCAGTGCGCCTTTATATTGTGTTTAAATTGCACATGGAGTTGGATGAACAAAAATGATGCCATTGTAAACAAACATGAGAATTCGACTGCGAAGACAAGCTCGACTTCCGGATCTAGTTGCACTCTATATCCCATGCCACTAATGACTAGTATGGTAGTCGTCTAGTCAATTATGAGGGTGGATAAAGGGAAAATTTTGTAGAGAAAGACTGAAGAAATAAAGACGCATGTAGAGGATGAATTTGGTGTGAGCTATCATAGATGCATGAAATGGAGCTTAGCTACTTCATTTGCTTGAGAAAAATAACAGGCAGAATACAAGCATGATTTCTAAACTCCTTCATCAGACATCTTGTCAGTTAAAGAACTCTCTGAACTCAACAAAAAACCAGCAAATTAAGCCCCACAGCTATTACTATATCAAGCATGTGAGGATCAAAATGTCATGAGCTACAGTTGTAGACAATGATGTGATTGGTAGATTAGTTTCCTTACATCTATGATTTTATTACAAATGAGTTGGCCGCTTTCCCGATATCTTAAGATTGTTTGGTTGTTCACGAGACAAACGTCATTGTTCAGCTCGCAGCGTTAGCTCATTCCTGTTTAATATAAGCTATGTAATATAGGTATGGGTTGTCACCTTCTGTCTCATTCTTGAGCTCCAGAGGTCTGGACGGAAACCTCTGGTATCAACCGTGGTGGGAAGATAAGGTGGAGGAGCTTGGGCAAGGAGGAGTGGTCTCCTTATGACTACAAAGTCTTCATCGCTGTCGTAGCCCGTGGTCCGCGCAGACAGCATGGCTCGTAAAATCATGGCCAGGAACAGTGAGAGTGCCTGTAGGTCGCACATGGTAGAACGATTGGGAATGGTAATCAAACGAGGGCATTCAGCACTGATGAGCAGGGTACTAGGAAGGGATGAAAAAACCTGCGTGGCGAAGATGGCAAGCGCAACCCATTTGCACAGGTCGAGGTTATTGTGGATGAAGGAGAGCAGGTTGTGGAGCTCTCCGGTGCGGTCATCTGGCAAGTCCTGAGCATAGACGGAGATGGAGTGAGCAAGCAAGTAGGAAACGAACGAATGTATGAATTAATCTTCTGTAGCTAAACCTGGATCCAGTGCTCGTTGACCGTGAGGTGGGCGGCGAGGGCAGCTTCGAGCAGCATCATTGCCATGGCCGGGATGGTGTACTGCATGCAGCAAATAGACGAAGAGTCAGCCACGCATGCTACTCTGAGCATCATCTCATATTCTCATCTATGACTATGAGAGGAGACACGAGAGGAGTGAGTGGTCCCTCCGTACGAAGCAGAGGCAGCATCCGTTGCTGATCTCAGCCGCCAGGTAGCCCGCCAGGAGCAGGAGGCAGTAGAAGAGGCCCGCCGCCATGACGAGGGATGGAAACCAGAGGCCGGGGAGGAGATCCTGGAGGTGGAGCTGGTGGTGGCGCGCCCAGCGGGAGAGGATCCACGCGGCGTAGAGGAGGGCGGAGACGGCGGCGAAGGCCTGAAGGAAGGCGAGCAGCTTGAGCAGGAATCCGAGGCAGCACGCAGCCCAGCCCAGGACTTGTCTGCTGCGGACGCCTTGTCCGCTCCGGCGATCCATCATCATCTCGGCGGCGGCGGCGGAGGATCTGGATTTGGGTGGGGTGTTGGATTTGATTTTCTTTGCTCTTTGTTCTTTTTCTTTTTCTTTTTCCGCTTCAGAGAAGAGAAGAGGAAGAAGGGAAGAGGGACGGAAGCACATTGCTTTCTATAAAAGCTGGTTCGCTCGTCAAAAAAAAAAGGAACGGAAGGCCAATGCGTTGACTTGGTCTTTGGGAGTGAGAGCAGGCTGCGGCCCGGCCCACACAACTCAATGAGCCCAAGATAGCCCATGAATCCCGTCTTCTTCTTGGATCCTGCAGCCAGCCAAGATGGTGCCTGCGCCGCCCAAATCCATCCCATCCATATCCATGGCCGGATGCGCCGCACCACCACCACCACTGATGCCCCGCCCTCTCTCTCTCTCTCTCTCTCTCTCTCTCTCTCTGTGTGTGTGTGTGTGTGCGCGCGCGCGCGCGCGTATTTATCTCCGATCGCATCTCCCTGCCCTCGATTCATTCATCTCGTCGCATCGTGGATGAGAAATAATAAGGTGGTGGCGGTGGCGGTGGCGTGCCTGCAGGCGCAGCACGTCGCCGGCCTGCCCGCCGCCGCGGAGGGCCGCCAGGTCCTACTGCGCCTGCTCCAACAACAACAGGTTGCCGCCGCAGCGGCAGCAGCAGCAACATGTAGGGGGGGCGTAGCCGCCTTCCACGACCAGGTGCTCCTCCTGGACTGCGCGCCCGTCAGCAGCATGGACTCCGCGGTGGCCATCGCGGTCACGATCGACGACACTAGAGCTGCGGTCGACGTCAACCTCGCAGAGCAGCTGCGCCGCCCCTCCCCCCGTGTCCTCAGATTCGTGCTTGGCGGCGGCGCAGGCACGAGTACAGCCGGTGCCGTGCTCTGTCTGACTCTGCACCACAGGCTCATGACGCGCCGCCGCTCTGCTGGCGGCTGCACGGCGGCGCTGCTGAGCTGCCTGCGGGTGTCCCTGGCCCCCGCCCCTGGCGGTCCACCAGAAGAGGCCGGCGGCAATGGCATGGACGACGACGAGGAGTCTTCCGGGTTCATCACCATCGAGAAGGGTACCATCTCCAGGCGGCGCCCGCCGTCCGACAACCTGGTGACCACCGACGACGAGGGCCCAAGTAGTGTGAAGGAGGAGGACAGCAAGGTGGTGGACGCGTTCCTGGCCATGCTGGAGAGCGACGGCTTGGACCTGGACGCACTCATCAAGGACGCCGAGGCGGAGCTCGCCGGCCCCACGATAAATCCCAAAATTGCAGCTAAAAGTTGCTCTCCCAATCCTGCTCTTCTCGCGGCGCCCTCTCTACCTCTCAGTTTCCCATCTTTCCCTGTGCCGCCGCTCCCACCGCCCCCTACATCGGCGCCGCCGCGCCCGGTCCTACCGAAGCCGGATCCACCATGAACGGCCACGGACACCCTTACCAGGACTACTTTTATCACTGTGGGATGATCAAGCTACTTTATGATACGAGGGTGCGCATTATGTTCTAATGTTCGAATCATCCTCCAGCAAATCCAGTTACTGCACTGACACGGGGATGAAGATCATGCGTTTCAGGATTGAATAGCCGATGGTTGGTTCAATGGATAGCAGATTTCCTGTGTATTCGATGAACACTGTTTGCAATAAATGAATAATTTATTTCTTGTTTTAGGTTGCCAGCAGCGCGGAAGACAAATCACTTGAGCAGCGCGTGCGTCAAGGCAGAGAGAGAGAGAGGGCAGTTGCAGGGAATTGGTCGAAGAGTACAAGGATCTTTACACAGTTATATTACATGACTTCAGTTTCTATAAGTCTATCACAATGGAGATTTCATGGCGAGTTTTATGACATTAATTATCATAACATATCAGTATTTTTGATGATGTGGCACTGATTTAACGAGGGAAGAGAAGGAACCAGTTTCATCCCCACGGCATTCTGCTAACTCGTTTCCAAGACGTTGGAAATAGCGTGAAACGACCACTGTGACCGTCGTTGTTTCATTGGGGATATTGTGCCACACTAGATCAACTAGCATTTAATTACACTGGTTTTGTGCCACACTAGATCAACTAGCATTTAATTACACTGGTTAGCTTTGGAAACAGTGAAATGAATCTCTTCATTGAGATATAGTGTTTCATTCATCCCTTAAACTGATGTTCCATTTTTGAAAATAGGGATATGAAACCCCACTGTGATTAGACTAATATGACTTAAGTTTACTCCCTGGATAAACCACACACAGCCTAAACCTATCTTATCTTTTATCACCCGCAGGACACGGATCTAGTAATAATCAGAGTAGAGCAGAGAGCTGTAGCTGTAGAAACCAATGCAAGCGGAGCTTTGACTGCGGAATTAGAATGGCCTCGATCTGATATATCTGATAACGAGGATCTGCACACGTTTCTGGTAGGCACATCTCCATTATTATCGATCGTTTAAGAGCATGTTTGTCCAATGGGCTAAACTTTAACCTTCCACTTGTTTAGCTCTTGGAGAACTAAACAATAAGACTAAAAGTGGAGTGCTAAATGAGGCTAAAAGTGATCCTGGATGAGGAAAAACTTTCTCCACCCTTCCCACCTGGAACTTAGATGGCATTAATTAGAAGCAGCTTTTACACCTCTAGTTAAACTTCAGCCCTTTATCCAAACAGCGAATGGCCCTTTGTATCCAGCCCTAACACTCACTCCCAGTCCCATGCATGGCATCACCCAAAGAAAATAAAAAAAAAACGGCAAGAACTGGGCTGGGCCGGACTGGATTATTGTGCTCTTCTTTCTTCATGTGCTTTGATTTGCGGCCCACAAATAAACATAGAACTTCCTTCCCTTCCTTATCCAACGCAACACAGGCGGCGCAGCACACCTTATCCACCACCACCATTAATCCATCTGCTCTGCAGGCCAAGGCTGCAGCAGCTCCATCCTCCTCCTCCTTGGCAGGTACGGTGAGGCCACATGACTTGAGAGGATGATGATGGCCTCCTCGCCTGCTGCTTCCTGCTCAGCGCCGACGCACCAGCTGCCCTCTTCCTTCTCCTGCTGCTGCCGCCCCCCTTCATCTGTTCTTAGTCTCGTCGTCGTCCTTAGGGGGACCAGGGCCAATAATAATGCTTATGCAGACAAGAAGAAGCGGCGGCGAGGGCATTCGCCACCATCTGCTCTACCCGACCCCCAAGCTGCTGCGGCGGCGATACTTGCCGTCGCCGGGACAGTGGGAGTCGCCGCCACCCTCCTGTTTCGCTCCGGATCCTCGTCCCCCAAGCAGCAGCCGCAGCAGCAAGATGATGATGATGATGATGATGACGAGGCGGAAGAGTGCTGCCCGGATTGCGGCGGCACGGGCCTGTGCGGTGTCTGCAAAGGGGAGGGCTTCGTCTTCAAGCAGGTCTCCGAGGAGACGGCCAGCAAGGCACGCAAGGCCGCCAAGAACATGGCCACCAGATACACCGCCGGGCTGCCCACCAAGTGGACCTACTGCAACAAGTGCTCCTCCACCCGCTCCTGCACAACCTGCCGAGGCTCCGGCACAATAATAACCACCAAAGCACCAGCAGCCTAGCAAGTAGCAACCAATCGTCCTGCTCATGCCTGCCTGTTTGGATCACGCTGGCAATGGCAATGGCAATGGCATTGGCATTGGCATTGACGACCTAAAAGCTGGGCTCAGGGATTCCCGGTCGTCGGCCTGCTGATGCTAGCTCTTCATGTATGATTACCAGTTACCACAGAGACAAATAAAGCTTGATGATGAGAGATAAAATGATTTAATGGCCGGCATTTTTGGATTTGATATTTCATAGCTTGCCTTTTGAATATGTTTTGATGCATGAATTCCCGACTCAAAACGTACGTGTAATAATATGCACACACTCTCAATAATGCAATCACATTATATTTTTCATAGCTAAAAAGTTATTACCAGCTGTAAAAATCTATTTATTACCCCTTCGATCTAGGAGTCACAAAAAAGTGACGTTTCTGCCGGATGCCTTAACGCAATTATTGTATATAATATACTTTTGGTTGAAATTAAGTTACTCTATATATGTCAAGTCTGACTACTATTTGAAAGCGATTGTAGTTTCTTCGATTATTCCTCAAGTGGTGTACGTCTCACTAAAAGGAACAAGTGAAACAACAAACCAACAGCCAGCATTAATTACTTCTCCCACGAACTGATGATAGCTTCGAAGCTAAGCAATGAACGAACAACGGATGTCCAACTAGTACGTACGTACGTGATTAATTAATTGATCGAGACGAGCACTTTATTAATAATTTGGCACTAGCTAGCAGCTTAATTTTTCTATGTAACATGAAATGAAAATAGCTAGCGAGCTAGCGACGCGTGATACAAACCTAGCGGATACATTCTACATGTACTTGTATCTACTTCCACATATGTATCTCATGACGTAGGACGTATCTGATCCAACGAAGAGCATGTACATGAAGCATGTATATGAATGTATGATGGTATATACGTTGGGTATATGACCATACATACGGTACGTGGGTATACTAATTTTTATATATTAGTACCAAGGTATAATTATAATATATTTTAAAAATAGGGGTGCTTTCGAAATTTTTATATATCCTTTTGAAATATCTTAGAATTAGTATATTAACATACTCAAAGTGATAAATGAGTATGCGGACATATGCACAATGGTATACTGATGGTGAGAATAGCTACACGTGAGTGTGTGTGTGTATATATATTGATTTGGATAACAATGCTCTAACACAACACAGTCACACATCTAAAAAAGGTTGATTGATCAAGTACACATGACCTGTAACTGCAGTAATTTAAATATCTTATTAGGCAATTCTAGCTAGCTAGATCCATACATGCATGTTCATATACACATTAATTCATTTTTGAACATACAAGAAACATTAATAATCAACATGCATGTATCTATCTTGCCATGCATAAAGATGGAACGTCGTCTAATTCGCCACAGTTCCAAATGCCATCCAAATATAATCACCTAATAACATGTATATTTTTTGCGAGAATATATGCATATACAGTACTACTAGCTAGTAGCTTTGTACGTATAGTAGATCATTATATTAATTGTTGTACTCAATCCGATATATAGATCTTACTGTCGTCGACCGATCGAGAGGAACTTTAAGTTATTCGATCCACGGATCAATTAATTAATTAATAAAGATCATATCATGCATCGATGGATGGATGCATATGCATGTGTGACTACTGTGTTACTTTATTACTATATTTATTAATTAATTTGTTGATGAAAAAGCAGGGCAGCTAGCTAGCAATTTCCATCGTTGGTTCGGTGACCAGTCTTTTTCAATTTTCAAAGAAAAGCTAGCTGCATCCGGTGCGGTGCATGCATGCCCAAATAAATTAAAGCTCGCTCCTTTCATCGTCCAGGATTAAATTATACCAAATTAATTAAATGCCAGGTACCTTGTATATATTATTATTTAAAAAATGCTACCACTGCACTGCATATATATGATGCATGATTGGCTAGATAGGCTAGCTCCTGCTCCTGCTCCTGCTCCTGCTCCGGTCCAGGATTGATGCATGATTTGCTAGGGTCTCTCGCCCAAGCCGAGCATCGCCGTCCAAGCTACTAGGTACCAACAACCATCGATCCTCCTCCTCCTCCTCCTCCTCCTCCTTCTTAATTTATCATCATCACCATCATTGTCGCTAATAATTGTCCAACGAGCGATCGGAAATCTGCCCAACCTACCATATTCCAACTTATTAGTTATTTTGGCTTTCCTAGATGCATATTTTACTATGCATCTAAATATATATTATGTCTACATGTATAGCAAAATAAACGACTAATGATTTGGGAGGGGGAGTAGTATATTGATAGAGAAGAGAATGTATTTTTATGTGGTGTCCAAAAGTTTAAGTTTCTAAAAGGCTTATAACTACAGTTTTTTTTAAGGGGTATAACTACAGTATATTTGAGGAAGGAAAAGATTACATTTAGATCACTTCATTTTTTTTTGAGAGATCATAAGACTCGTGTAGAAATGGAATGATTGCCGCTTTCCTCGTAAAAGCCCAGCCCAAGCCCAAACCGAAGAAGGGAGACAAAAAGCCCAGCCCAAACCTTAACACACCACCTAGCTCTCCGGAGTCCGGCCGGCTCCCCGTCTCCCTCCGTCGCCGACGAGTCGCCGGCCGCCAATGCAATGGAAGGTCTGAGGCCGAAGAAACCACCAAGGCGGCTAACTACGACATGCCCTCATAGATGGCGGCAGCCGGCGCCGGAGGTGAGGCAACCCAAATATACCCGACCTGAATCCTCTTCTCTTCCCCGCCCTTCAGTACAGAGGGTTCTTAGTTCCATTCCTGCACCTTCCTCTAGTTCTCTTCACATCCTAATATGCATGGAGTAATCCATTAATCTACCTCACCTCATCGCTTCAAAATCAACAGACTAGGCATGCCCAGTTTCAGTTCTGCGCTGTTCTCTGCATGCTCTTGTGTTTACTTTTTCTTCTCTGGGGGATCGGATCTGATTTTGACGCATTTTATCACTATCAAAGCCATGAATACGGAGACAGCTAGCACATCTTGCGCACTTTGTTTTGTTCCAGCACTTGCAAGCATAATCTCCATCATCTTGCATTGTCTGCAGCCTGCCGCGGCCCCTGCTGAGCCGTATGCATGACGATCCCTGTGCCTCTTCTCGATGATGAGCTTCGAGTTCGAGTTGGTATCTCGCCCCCTGAAACAACCGAGGCTGTTCACAAGGGGTTCTTGCCTGCTCTGCCCAACTCTCAACATCCAGATGCTTCTGAAACAGATTCTGCCTCTAGAGTTGGAGAGCTTATACTACCCAATGGGGATATTTATCGTGGCACGTTACTAGGCAACACGCCACATGGCTCTGGCTGTTATATCTGGTCCGATGGTTGCGTTTACGTGGGTGACTGGAGGGGAGGCCTCAGGCATGGGCAAGGAAAGACGCTATGGCCGACAGGGGCCAGCTACGAGGGTGACTACTCTGGCGGCTACATTTATGGTGAAGGAACATATATTGGGCTAAACAACTCGACTTACAAGGGAGGCTGGAAGTTGAATCTTAAGCATGGCCTTGGTTTACAGACATATCCCAACGGAGACAAATTTGAAGGTTCTTGGATGCAGGGAGAAATAGAAGGACATGGCAGGTATACCTGGGCAAATGGGAACACTTATGTTGGCACGATGAAAAACGGGGTCATGTCAGGCAAAGGAATTTTCACATGGAAGAATGGAGATTCATTTGAAGGCAACTGGTTAGATGGTGTCATGCATGGTCATGGAGTCTATACATGGAAGGACTCTGGCTACTATGTAGGAACCTGGACTAGGGGGGTGAAGGATGGAAAAGGCACATTCTATCCGAAATGTCGTGAAATTCTGGTTCCCCATGAGCTATACATGGATCCTTTAAGAAAGAGAGGTGCGCTGCCTGGTGTTGGAATTCAGAATCATGGTTCACATATCCTTCACTCCTCCTCATTCGACATGGCAGATGTGACGGCTAGAGGAAATCAGGACTCTGCAGGTATTTCATCAACTAGAAGCTTGAATTTTGAGAAAACTCGCTCAAAAAATGTATCACTGGAAAGACGGTGGAGTCTTGGAGCGGCTTTTGAAAAATTCATTGGTTGTGAAACACATGAAACTGCAATTCAGAGCTGTGAAAACAAGGCTGATTCCAACTTTCCTATACTGGAGAGGGAATACATGCAAGGTGTTCTTATCAGCGAGGTTGTGGTGGATAGAAGCTTCTCAAATTCATTCAGAAAAGTATCGCGTCGCCAGAAGAAAATGGTGAAGGATATCAAGAAGCCTGGTCAAACAATAATTAAAGGACATAGGAGCTATGATCTAATGCTCAGCCTGCAGCTTGGAATCAGGTAATGCAAGGTTCCTTTTTCACTGAAAATTTGAATATTCTTCGCTGTATTTTGTTGGATATTCGATAATGATTACCCATATGCAAAGTTCTAGCATGTCATAGATAAGTTACCTACTGTTGTACTTGCTGTATCTACCTTCATTTGCCCAAATAGTTATGAATTTTCGTCTTTGCAGCATGAACAAAATGTTAAGGATGCCTCTACCTTGCACAAGTTATTATCTGTCATCAAAAGTAACTGTAGAGCATAATTGACAGGTTGGGTAATTACCTACTGATGGAGAACTAGGTCTTTCCATCTGATAGTCCTTAGACCCATATATTTTTACTTAAGATTAGCAGCGGTGAAGTGGGACTGGGAGGCTTACATATGGAATACCAACTTGATAGCTGATCAGTAGGCTTATAGCTTCAGACATTTTGATTACAAGCTTTAACAAAGCAAGTGCTACGTGATCAGTATTTTTGCGTGCGTGCGTGCGTGCGTGTGTGTGTGGGGGGGGTGTTGTGTGGCCATTTTGGCCTTTTTCCTTCTATCTTAATGCAATGATACGCAGCTCTCTTGCGTATTCGAGAAAAAAAACAAAGCAAGTGCTACGTGATATAATAGGGTCAATTATCTTGTTCATGTTGCACGACAGAATATAGTGGAAGAACAGTAGATTCTTTGTTGTTCTGGAAGTGTAAAGATCTTCATAATAGGATTCTTTAACAGAATTCATAATAGGGAGTAGGAATGATGGTTAAGCATATAATTGATTATACTAAGTGCAACTAAAACACTAATGGAAGCTCCAAGTCTTAGAAAATTTCATTATTATGGACATTCTGCAGTTCTTTTTCTCAACAGTGTAGAAAATGTGGTAGTATGCTCTAATTTATTACTCTATTTCTTATCAACAGGATATTGTCGTGTTGAAATATCCAACTGAATGATTTTGGTCATCACTGAATGTTTGATTGTGATTATACTCAGGTATACAGTTGGAAAGATTACACCAATTCAGAGGCGTGAAGTGCGAGCTTCTGATTATGGTCCCAGAGCAAGTTTCTGGATGAACTTCCCTAAAAATGGATCACGGCTTACTCCTTCACATCATGCTGATGATTTTAAATGGAAAGACTACTGCCCAATGGTTTTCAGGTTTGTTGCATGGTGTCCCAATTTTCATTCACCAAGACTATATTTATGATCACTATAAGTTCTTCTATTGTAATCTGTAGAGCCTTCATGTTCTTTTCACTGAAGTTGCTTAGGTTCACAACCTTGACAAAGGAAACTAGACATAGGGTCAAGGGTGTCATGCATATGCAATAGCTTGAAGAGTTTGATGCTCTTTTAAGTCTTATCCTGTAATCTTGTTCCTTTAATGCGCTGGAAACACTATTAAATTTTGAACCTTCCACTGCTGTATCTGTTTAGTTTTTTTTTTTTGAAAAGAAACAGCAAGGGAAACCCCCACTGTGGTAAATATATTAATAGGAGAAAACGAAATAAAATAAAAAACTGTACAGAGCCCGAGAAGGGCAACAACAGCACAAGAGTGCCCCCACTGAAGATAAAAACTGAAAGAAAGGCTATACATCAACTATACAGAGTTTAGCCAATCTAAGAAAACTTGTTTGTTGGTATCTTTTAGTCTGTGCGCTTGTAGAATAGCTTCTTCTACAAACTGAGATGTCCAGGCTCGTAGAGAAGGCCTTCTTACTTCAAAAATAAAGTTATTTCTTTGCTCCAGATTCCCCATGCAGCAATGATAAAAGTTTCCATGAAGAAGTTGTTGCTGTTTTGCCTTGCATCTTTCATAATATTATAGAAAGGTAAATTAAAATTCCATAGCACTCCGATCTTTTCCCAACAAGCTCTGCTAAAGGGGCAAGTAAAGAAGAGATGCAGGGCAGTTTCTTCCAGATTTTCCCTACAGAGCACACAATTGTAGTTTCCATTTTCAATTTGAAAGTTTCTCCTTCTCAACAGATTTCTTGTGTTAAGTCTATCCATTAGAAGAAGCCATGAAAAAACCTTCAGCTTGTTGCTACACTTAAAGAGTTCCAGATCCATTGGAATGGTGGGGGAGGTTTGATGTTTTTGTAGGGCAGGTTGTAGAACTTCTTGGATGAGTACCTGTCTGTCCCCCAAATGTAGTGCCATTTGTCCTTTTCGTTCTCTTGAACCTGTAGATTTTGAATCAGGTTCTGAAGTTCCTGATATTCTTGAAATGCTTCAGTGGACAAAGGAGTGTGAAAATGATCTTCAATTATATTGTTCTGGAGGAATTCAGCCACTGAGATGTTAACTATTTAGTTAGGTCCACAACAATGAGAGATTTTCCTTATTTGGCACCTGATAAGTGACTCTACCTGTGCCTTTTGTGTTTCTGAACATAATAAGATCTACTTGTTTGTGTAGAAATTTGAGGGAGATGTTCAAGATTGATGCAGCGGACTATATGATTTCCATTTGTGGAAGCGATGCACTTAGGGAGTTATCGTCTCCTGGAAAGAGTGGAAGTGTCTTCTTCCTATCACAGGATGATCGATTTATGATCAAGACTCTACGGAAGTCTGAAGTGCAGGTTTCTTATCATTTTAATGATTTTAGAAGCAATGCCTTCCACAAAATTTTCTTATCCCAAAATATACTACCATATCCTATTAAGAATTTTTCGAAAGTATAGATCATGTGGTTTTGGTAAACAGAAGTGGGACCAGGCATAGAGACAATGGTTCCATCTTTTAAACACTAGCAATCGTAAAGAGTTCAATATGTTAAATGAACCAGAGTTTTTAGCTTATCTGGCTTGGTGCTCGACTTGCATGACAAAATATAATATGGCCTTTTTGTTGCTTGTCATATGGAGTTATGTTTTAACCCTTTATGTGTTTCACTTGTTGATACTTGGATCAAAACAGTTCTGAATTGTCAAAAGTTTCTTGCAGGTTCTTCTACGAATGCTTCCAGAGTATTATTACCATGTCCGTACCTATGAGAACACACTCATAACTAAGTTTTTTGGCCTCCACAGGGTTAAACCTTCCAGTGGTCAAAAGGTTATCACATTACGGACAGCTTGACTTATTGTTTATGCTTCCTTCCTACTTCACGTGATATATAAGATAGAAGTTTAAAGATTTGTGCACACAACTTTCTATAAAAGGAAAAAACTTTGACTATTGCTGTACATGAAGTCTATGAGATTTTAATGAAAAGTGTTTTCATGAAATGATAGTTTTTCCTTTCTTTTGGTTGCTAATATTCCTGATGGAAAGTGAGGCTCAAGGTCATATTTTCGACCATTCCTTGTCTAAAGTTTCATATTTTTCATTTTTTTACAGTTGGAGTGTTGTACATATTATTTTAATTGTAGCCATTTATCCTAAAGTAATGCTTGCTGTTGTCGTTTGTGCTTGCAGTTCCATTTTGTAGTGATGGGAAACATGTTTTGCACCGAACTTAGAATTCACAGGAGGTTTGACTTGAAAGGTTCATCCTTAGGCCGTTCAACGGACAAAATTAAAATCGATGAGAACACAACACTGAAAGACTTGGATCTAAATTATTCATTTTATGTCGATCCTTCTTGGCGGGAGACTCTGCTTAAGTAAGCAACTTGTAACCTAGTCATAGATTGCGTCATAAAGGGCAGCTTACGATTTCTTTTGTTGAATTACGAATTTGCAACTGTTATATGTATTTTTGTGTCATAATTCATTGAAAAAATGTACCTCAAATTAGTTACTATTCTACCAGTAGGTACATCATATCCTTTATAGCTAGAAATTTCACCATCACAGTGCAGTATTTTGCAAAGTTATTCCATAGATGTTAGCTGAACAGTGTTCCTATCGTTTTTTATCATTTACGACTACCAAATGCTTTTGTAATAAATTTGACACTGGTTGACCCAAAATGTCATTTGATGTACAGTAAGTTTCTCCACTATTGCATATTATATTATAAAGCTGCATGATTATAAATTGTTTCAAGAAAAAGAATCCTACTAGTTGAAAGGAAAAGAAACCAAATCTCTGATTGTTTCGGAGCAGTCATATTTCATTTCTGTATTAGTACTTTTTTTAACAAAAAGGCTGCTATTTCTTTGCGTTTTACCTTGAGAATTTTATGCTATTTCTTCAGTATTCATTGGAGTTCGTGCACCTTTGATGTAATCATCTTTTTATCTGTAGGCAAATTGAGACTGATAGCAAATTTCTAAGGAATCATGCAATAATGGATTATAGCTTACTTCTTGGCGTCCATTATCGAGCTCCTCAAAACCTGCGGACACAGGCATCCTTTAATCAGACAATCGTACCAGATAGGCTCACTGTTCTTTCGGAAGAAGGTAACTTAATATTTTTCTCTTTGAGATGCTTAATCTATGAGTGAACATACCTTATCTGTGTGCTTAGCTATTTTAGTTACCTGCATAGGCATTTAGGTCTTTGGCTTGTCTATCTTGTACATATGCATTTACTCTTTGGCACGTAAATACAAGAACCGTTTTCTTGACATGGTAGAGTGTTATGGAATCCTGTCAAAAATCATTTATTGGACGATCCTATGGTTTGTGACCACTAGATAAATTCTACATTCAGTTGCTTACACTATCTGTCTCCATCACTACTTTTGTACCATCCGATTACCTCTTCATTTCTTCCCTGTCTGAACTTGGTCTTGTGTTGACAACAAGTTCACAATGCCTCTAGTATTCCACAACAACATGATATTGTAAAGCACAAACTGAAACTACTCCAGAGTTTTCCTGGAAGCACTAGTGTTGACTGTTGATTCCATGCAGCACAATAAAACATTTGGACATGCACAGTAGCTTATCCATCTTATAGCTACAGAAACATCAAACACGGTTGCATAGGAAGGGCCCTTCATCACTAGGCTCCTCCCAGAACTTGCAAGTTAGTGTGCTCGACAATGAGAAACCTTTTGCCACCATTTTCTTCATTTGCTTTGAAGTTTCAAATTCTTCTAATATCAAGTCCAGTCAACATTACAACCCATGTTATCGATGTAAACATTCCAATCTGCATAACTTTGCTTTGAGATGTAATTAATATTATGCTCCCTCCAATTTTTTTTCTTATTTTGCAACAGGCTTTTCCTTCTAATGTTTCATTTGCTTATTGTTGACATTCTGAGGCGATGTAGGTGCTCTGGGGGAGGATGCTATGAATTGTTCTGAAGGATTGGTTTTGGTTCAGCGAGCTAGTGACCAAAATGATGTCGTTATTGGTCCTCATATAAGGGGAGCCCGTCTTCGATCAAGTGCAAGTTTTGAAGAAGTAGATCTCTTGCTTCCAGGCACCGCAAGGTGAGTTCTCCTACCGTTATGTGCCGGTTCACAAGGATTATTGTATATTAATATATTATATACCATCACAGTGTAAGGCTGACAAGAAACTATTCACTTCATTAGGCTCCAGATCCAGCTAGGGGTTAACATGCCTGCAAGAGCAGAACAGACCACTAAAGAAGATGACAGCGACTCATTTGGTCAGGTGTATGATGTGGTGCTCTACCTGGGAATAATTGATATATTGCAAGAGTACAACTTAAGGAAGAAGATTGAGCATACTTACAAGTCCATCCAATATAACTCATTGTCAATATCTGTCGTGGAACCTAATGTCTACTCAGAGCGCTTCCTGAATTTCATTCGGGCGATATTTCCTGAAAGCTCATAAGATCCAGTAATTTCTATTCTTCACGAGCAAAATGCAAGAAGATTTATTCAGCACTTACTGTGGCTATCTGCAATTTATTTTGCCTACATCCCTCTTCACTTTCTTCTCTTCCTTGCCTGCATTGGGCTATCTGATCAAGGCAAGTTTCGAAGCATCTTCTAGAATTTGATGCTAATTTTCTCGTCTTCAGATATTTATGTGAGACAAGGATAGACATTTAACATGAATTGCCTGGATTCCCGACTGCAGGAAGCAGCCTGATTTCTCATTCAACACTGACGGACCTCAGTGTAATATGGTGTACGTGTAATATGGTGGAAATATTTTGCACAAATTGTATAAAGCATAGGAATGACGCGAAGGGCTAAGGAATCCGTAAAGTATTCTCCCTCTCGGTAAATTTAGCTTGAAGATTTGGAAATAATGTTACAGTTGGTTCCTGTAACACAATAAACTGTCATAGGCTCCTTGTGCTATTGTTCTCCTTTTTGTTTTTTTATCTGAGCCCAAATGTTGCATGATCATGGTAGATGACAGCATTCTCTTTTGTGGAATTTTGATGCACTTTTTGGTGGAAGTAGCTGCTGCCATGGGACCTGTTAATAACCACACACAAGTATCAGGCGTTAATTTCAACTGATGTGCATTTCAGCGGATCTCAAAAGCACAAAATACAAGCCACACAACTGGTTTGGTGTCGGTCACAATTATGCTGACGACTCTTTGAACAATAACCTGCACGACCTCAAGGAATTTGTACAAATTAAAGACGCACAAGGTGGACATCTGTTGGAAAAACAATACTCCCTCCACCTTATCGAAAAATCTTTTGTTACAAGAATTTAACTCCAAATCACCCTATTAATGTCATTTTTGTGATACAAATTTTACTCATAAGTACATAATTTTGAATACGAATCTAATGACACCAACTTATTAATTTTGAATACGAATCTAATGACACCAACTTATATCACAAAAGTTAAATACTAATGATCAATAACTTATCATAATGAAACAAATACACTTTACATTCTTGGACACAGACTGACCGCACTACATTGCATCCACAGACGATCTAGAGCGACAGAGGCAGACAAACAAAGAGGAATCACATGTTCACGCTGTACGTTGAATTTGAGACCTCCCCAATCCACCCCACTCCTAACAGCCTAGTATCACACAGCCAACTCCTATCACAACTCAAAAAGACATCAGCAGATACAACGGTCACCTCCAGTGAAACTCCCGACCCACAGTTGCTATCTCAAACAAACACCAACTCAACACAAGCAGAACGGTCTTTGCTGCTCTGCCACCCAATAACTTGCCTGAAATTCACTCAGCTTTGGCTTTGCCTTTGCTGCTCGTCCCTGGTGGGTATCTTACACAATCTCCGTCTTTGCCTTGACAACAGATCATCACCATGCTCATAGGTTCAGGGTGCCCTTCCTATCCACACCAATCCCAGAAGCACGCACACAAAAAGATGTGTTTCTTAGCAGCATTCCTGTTCTGGTTGGGGGACCAGCTTGTGCAGGTTTGATGTGCCCTGAAACACAGTTGTTCGTCCACCCTTGAGGTATTCGCGCAGCTGCAAAACACAATAAAATTTACATAAGTGCAACCTCAAGCAAATCCTTCGGTCTCACACACGCTTGCAAGTTGGACCTAGGAACATATACAAACCTCATCCTGGCTTATCTTTGTGAACCCAAACCGCTCCGTCCAGATAGACTCCGCTTCCTCTGCAGCTGGTAGCACAAAATGTTTCACCTCCAAATATGCCAAAAGTCGTTCTATGCAGGCAAAAAGCGCTTGGAAATACCCCTGCTCAGTTCACAGAAGAAAAGAAAGATCAATGCTAGAGTACGTCAGGTCTTGTCTCAACAACGACAAACAACTTTGTAACAAGGAAAGCCCCAATTCTGCATTTAAACTCAATCCAACTACTAAAACTTGTTCCGAAGATCTAAAACATCCTGTATCACCAAAACCATCTTTCAAAGGCTATAGCACACCTACTGCAGTTAGACCATTCTTGCTGTCCCTTATCCACAGGGGGGCATTGGAGCAACTATGCATTGAAGGCTTGCAGCAATACATGATCTATGGAGCTGGTTTATTTCAGACTCCATACGCTCAAAATATTCACTCTTTATGTTCCAATTAAAACTTGAATTATAATACCATCCAATGCTTTACGAACTTACCAAGCCTTGGCTATCCCGACTTGTAGCAACCAACGGCAGCTCAGCAATTTCACTACCCATGATGCGGAAAAGACCGGCAGAAACTACAGTGTTGCTGCATCAACAAAATTAATTAGAGTAGCTTAACTCTTGAGACAATTGATTGACAATGTCATTTCATTTTCTGCAAGAAACAATCTAAGACAAAAATTTACCGCACAGTTAACACAGCACAATACATTCCTGTGTAATCTTGATCCCTTGCGCTCCTCCTGGAAACAAGCGTATATTATTTCCACAATTTTGATTTGCGTGTGATACAAGTAAACAAGGTAGACACTAGACCGTACCCATAAACCATGGCTGGAATGAGGTCCCGTCCAGTTGTTATCTGGATAATGGGATCAAATGTTTCCTGCAGAAATGGAAATAGTATAAAGTGAATCCCAGGTTTTGAATAAACAAAAACTTCTTTATGTCTGCTAAGCAGAATCTGCAATCATTTCCCCTACTGTAAGCCGAGCCTGAACTTGAATAATGTCAGTTAGTGAAGTGAAGATGCTTTTATTCTGTCAATTTTTTTCTTGTTGATTTATAGCTTAACCATCAGGTTTGCAAGGTTATACATGAAATGGGGAGCATGTAAAGCAAGATATCCACTATATTCACCTCCATTATCAGAAAATACACTCCATACAAACCTGCATAAGGATACTTTGTTTTCTTAACACACTACACATGTGCAACATCCTGGTCATAAGTAATTGCAAATTCTACCAAGTGTTAACAATCAATAGGCACCTGTCATAAAAAAATTAATATCCAGTATGAAGTGACAGAAACTCACATGAAAAATTGCAACTGCTTTGGAAAGCACCAATTTGCTGTCTTCTGAACTCTTATCCTTCAAAATTCTCCATCTAACATCAAGGTCAACATCCGCATCTAAACCTTTCTCTTCTCGCTTCTTCTTAATAACATCTAGATCCATGGTATGGACAGGTTCGCCTCCACGGTTAAGTAAGTCTTGCAGTGTCCGGTTAATCCTCACACAGTCGGTGGAACAATACCATGCCCCTTCAGGCAATGCCTGCATTAGTTAATTATTAATATGGTGCTAAGTTTCTGCTACAAACTCTTCCAGATGTCTCAGGTTAGAAAAATCACCGTCAGATCAGCCATGTTATGTTCCTTGAGGCAACCAACGTGATATTCTCTACCGCACTGGTCAAAACAGACATGAATGACTTACTGTTACAAATTACCACTGCTGCCTTATATAAAGCACAAGACAGAAACAGCAGGATAACACTCTGTATATAGATCATGGAAGGACACTAGTATCAGCATTCACAGAGGTAAACCATGGTCTATAACCATATATGATTGGTAAACGTACTTGGTCACAAAGCAGCACAGTCCGGGTACTGAATTTCTTTTTGCTGAAATCATGGAGCCTGCCAAAATAATTCAAACAGACAATGTCCATGGATTATATATAGATATGTATATGAAAAAAAGACACTTCAGAAACTTGGGTTTGTATTCAACTGCACTATTCAGACACAACATGTGCTCCTAGTACACGTATATCTATCCGGCACCTCTCTATGATTGTGCTGCACAGGTTTTTACAAATGAAAGCATATATAAAAAACAAAACTGCATACTAAATCCTGAAGTAGATGTTATGGCACTTATGGCTCTGAAGAAATGTTATAGCACTCGGCAAAGTAGCCATTAAACGAAAACAATCTGTAACTTTCTTTCTTGTAAAAGGTACTTCTCGCAGTCGACTGGTTAGAGCGTTGAACTTTGGGAGTTGTTGGGAGTCTCCCCCTGTGGTCGAGTCCTCTCTTTTTTTCTTTACTTTCACAAACCCATAACAAGCACAGCAACTAGAAATTATGAACTAATGGTAACACAGAATTAACTAGGGTAGATAAAGCTTAAAGAAAAATAACAAAATTAACATCTATGCAAAAGTAATCAGCGAGTTGGTAAGGGTTAAAGATATTAAGCATTCAGATATTGATCTCCCTTAGCTCAACCAGTATATAAAGCAAATACCAGTACTTGATAAGAGGCAAATTTCCTCTGTTGGCCTAGGAAATGTTTGAGGAAAGTCTGGAAGCACATATAGCTTATGAAAGCATAAAAGAAAAGCAAGCCCAAGTGAATATACAAGCACCATGACAATTGACGAACACTTACTTGCACAGTGCACAACCGCCAAATCCAGTATCGAGTGATGTAGCAATGCGTATAGACCGTGTGAATATTTCTTCCAAGGGATCAGCTCCTTCAATCCTCCCAGCAGCTATTGCATTGTTGTTATATGCCAAACAACTTTCCCTCTGTTGTCTATTCTCACAATATCGGCAACACCAAGTTCCCTTCGGGGTAGCAAACAAGCCAACACATTCTGCAATAGATGGATAGGGAGGAAATACATCATAACAGTAATGAGAATCAACCAATGCAGCTCTTTTCAAAAGGGTTCACTAAAAGGTATATATGAAACATAATTCTTGATTTCACCAGATGTTAGAAATAAGAACCGCAAGATGGCAGTAAGAAACAGTTGAACATGAGTGAAAAAATGCAGCATTGTAATTCAAAGAAAAAGATTATACAACAGGAATCCCCATGTAGACTACAAATCGAGCATAGTGTTACAACATAATTTAGGTAGATTTTGGAAGGTCTGACACCTGGATTTCAAGCATCAGTAAAATATCTGTAGACAGTAAATTTAGCCTTCCACTAGAAAACATATATTTCGACATACCATATCGTAATGAAAAAGTTAAATGTAGCTTAATTGAGCAGTAAGCAAACACGAAGCATCTCATACAAACTATGGCTATGCATAATGTCATTACCTCTGTGAAAAGCTCTTGGACAGGTATCACAAAGGAGAAGCTGACCACCATCTGAACAAATGCTGCACAAGTCATCACTTTGTCTGTTTGACATCTTTTGACCTTTTGAGAGTGAAATTGACAGCTCATGCAGTGAAACACCATTCGACATATATATGTTGTGGTACCTACAATAGAATTTGTGGAAGGGATTAGAGTTTTGAGTTGTATTCTTACAAAAATAAACTGCACGAATATACTCACGGTTTGCGTCGAGCAGCTCGACCAGCATGAGCTTCAAATTGTGAAGGACTAACCTGTCCATTGAATTAAATGAATTCGAGAATTAGACTGGGCTTGATTATCAGTTGAGTTGTTAAGTGCCATTAAATTTCAACATGTATCTAACGAAAGGGGCTACAACTTACCACTGTGTTGCAGCAATGACAATAGATCCCAAGTTCCTTTATATATCCATCTAGTAACCTCTAGAAAGATGTCGCTACAAGTGTTAATAACAAAATAACATTTGCACTGGCTGAAAACAGTAAGTTGCGAGACGAAAAGTAAGAAAGTGACCTTTCCACCAACATAGTAGCCGACATCAGTACCCTCTGGTAAAACACCACTCATGAAAACCACCTTATGCAACCCCTTATCCCTATTTTTTTGTAATAAAATAGCAAATTGGGGATTATGAGGTGTGAATAACTCAAGGAAAAGGATGCTTATCATAATTGACAATACCTACTTTCTTGTAAGCCTTCCTACACTCACAGACTTTGCTCCTGGGGATGTACTTTTATAACCCTTGGCAGATGAAGTCGAACCACGTGCAATTTTTAGTGACCTAAATGAAAGTAGGGCAACAGCCAATGATTTGGAACCCCATGCAAATACTTTTGATGTTGCAAAAAAAATGGAATGACCACATCTATTACAAAGATTACCTGGTACTATTCTTAGCTCCCTTGGATTCAAGACATGAATCACAAAACAAAGCAAATTTCCCACTGCGGAGTGTGCTGAATGAACCTGAAAGATTAGATATTGATCAATATTTGAGAAATTAACAAAACCGAGCTAGGTGAGTTAGGTATGGATGAGAGGAGAAACCACCCACTTTTGCAGGTTTGGCATCTGAATGTTCTCTTCTGAGGTGCTGGGCCTATCGCCTTCTGTATTGCTGACTCCAACATGTCTAAGGTAGCATCTGCGCATGCCCTCAACACATCATGCAGATTATTTCCATTTTCCAGGAAAATGTAGTCGGATGGGTGCTTTTTGGTACTGCCAGCATGCACCTCAAAATAGTAAGGTGAAACGACCTGCAATTCAAAGGCACATTGGTTCAACCCGCAAAAGTTTTTTTTTGACCAAATTAACTCTTCAATTTTTTGACCAAATGCGTGGTGAGCACAAAGCGAACTATTCTTTAACCCTCAAAAGTTGGGATAGAAAGGTGGTGATTTTGGAGAAGAGGAGAGAAAACTCACCTTTCGGCCTTTGCACGAAAAGCAAGCGCACAATATGCCGGCACGCTTGATAACTCCCCGGAGTACTGCCCGCTGAAATAAGACCAGAAACAGATCCCTGGTCAAAATTACAGCAACCATGAAACTATATAACCACAAAAAGGTTCAGCATTGGGTGGGTAAATAGAGAGAGGAGAGCATATACCTTGCCTTTCCTCATGATGTACTTGACGGGCTGGCCTTCGAGCAGGCCGGTGGCGAGAAGCTCCCTGAGGTTGGTGGGGATCTTGTTTGTATTCCGTTTGTTGCTGCTGATACTTGTGGTAGTGTTGGGGGGTGGCGAGGAGGCATTGCTGGCGGTGGTGGTACCCGAGAGGTCGTCGTCGTTGCTGTCCTTATCCTTGATTAAGAGTGATCTAGTGAAGCGCCGGAGAGCTGGACCGGGCCTGTCGTCCTCCTCTTCCTCCGGCGGTTCAGGCTTGGGCTTGAGTGGAGTGGCATTGTGAGGAGGAGCAGCGGTAGGAGAGGGAGGTTTGTGGTGGAGCATGGAGCGCGTGATCCGCCTAGGCGGCGACTCCGGCGGGATGATGATGATGTTGGTGTGGCGTGCGGGATCCGCTTCGGCCTCGGGCTGCGGCTGTGGGGGTGGAGTGGAAAGCGGCGGCTGAGGGCTGGTGGGCTCAGCAGCCATCAAGGCGAGCACGGGGCCGGTGGCGTCGTCCCCTTGGCCTTGGTGAGGAGGGGGAGGATCTGGAGGGCGCCGGCGCTTGGCCTTGGAGAAGTTGGGGTCGGGAGCGGGCGATGAGGTGAGGTTGCGGGACGAGCGGCGGGTGCGGCCGAGGGGCGCGGTGGAAGACGAGAGGGCGGCCTGGGAGGCGATGGCGAAGGCGAATTCGCGCTTGAGGCCGGCGCGGACGCCGGAGCGCAGCACGAAGGAATTGGCGGCGCCGTCCGGCTCGTCCTCCATGGTGGATCCCTCCGCCGTCGTCATCCTCAACTCATTCGGCAAGAACCGGATTGGATCGAGAGAGCATGGCAGCAGCTAGCTGCCTGGAATCCAATCCTATCCCCACCCCCCCCCCCCCCTATGAGAAGCGGATTTGGTCCGATCGATCCACTCACCTCTCTCTCTCTCTCTCTCTCTCTCTCTCTCTGCAACTGCAACGGGAGGGATGGGGAGGAACTCCACACGGAGAGGTCGTCAGAATTGGAATTGGGATTGGGATTGGGATTTGGTCGAGACAGAGAAGAGGAAGCTGCTCTAGCTGCTAATCTCTACTGGCTGCTACAGTGATTGACAGGCTTGCTCGTGCTCACCATTGCCCATGGAATTTACGTCTTGGTCCTTCTTCGCAATAGAATTTATGTTCAGATCTCCAGGAGAAAGCCTAGCCAAGGGATATGTTAGAAAATAAAAAAAAAGGCACGTGAGGTTGAAAGCTTTTCTGGTAATTAAACTGACGGGTCGAGAGATCCGGAGTCTCGCTGATATTCAGAGCACCTTTACGGACCGTGACTTCATCAAGCCGTCTAGGCCGGATCCTGACCGACTGGCGGATAAAAAAAGCATAACTGGTGTCCCCAACCTAGGAGATGACCAGAGACTAGGTTCACCACGGTTTCGATTGAGGTCCTCTGAGCAGACTCCGCCTTATACATGTCACTTTCCCCGACTCATAAGGTCGAGGTCGGACGGACTTCGCACACTAATCGTTCATTAAGGCCAAATGCTAAGAATAAGGATAGACACGCCGGAATCAACTTGTCGTGCAGGCCAACCACTCTCTCCACGGAACGGAGGTTAGTCTCCTCTGTTGCCACAGTGAGGGGATACTATTCCACCTGCCCGTCCTTGCGAAGAAATGGAACGTAACATTATCACGACGCGGTGGATATGCCTCCATCAAAACGAAATGACGAGGCGTAACGTTAGGGACGGAGTGTAACTACCGTACCGTACCTATCGCCGCACGCTCGTCCCCGACCGACGGAGCATGACGCACAGGGACTAAGATAAAACGGCCACCCGACAATGCAGGATTTGAACGGCGGTCATCGGAAAATCGTGACCGACAAAGTTGGAGGTCCCGACTGACAGAGCTGGCGACTCAGACCGGCGAAGCGAGAAACGCTCTCTCTTTCTACCTTACTCTTTCTACCTTTGGTTCCCCTGAAACAAAGACCCTCTTTGAACTATATAAAAGGAAGGATCATCCGTCTAGCAAAGGCATGTTGACATATCTCGATCATACCATATCATCCACTCACAAGCTTGTAACTCCCTAATTCTCATGAGTATCTGGACTCAAGCAATACATCCGACCGACCTCTGACTGGACGTAGGGCACATTTAACTGAATTAGTATAAATCTTGAGTCATTATATGCTATAAATCTTGAGTTATTTTGTGTTAGGCCACCCTATCACGATGTACATACACACTTCGAGTAGAATTAGCTACCGGCTATTTTCGAAACCGATGTTAACATATATAAGCCCTTTTGAGGGACTCCAGCTAAATCCTAATCCCTTTAGATTTAGATTAGAGGGAGTCCAGCTATTAGCCTAATCTTTTAGAGGTGAGGGAGTAAAATTTTCTACAACAATGGATCAATCAAATCTGAACTTTTGGTCACAGGATAAATGCAACCAGCAACATCAAAAGAACTCATTATCTCTTAGGTTCTCGTATTTTTCTTTATATCTTAGGTTCTCGGTAACAATTAATTAAATCAGAATATATATATATATTATTGTACCATGAGATGTATTATAAAAGGAATTGAAAGAAATCTCGAACAGTGAATATAACATGTTGGCTGTGGGAACATAGCCTACACAATCCATATGAAAAAAGAACTTATTATGAACACAGTAACCCTTTGGTGTTTTTACTTCCCGGTTGAAAGTCAGCGTTGACAAAGAGCACGAACCGGTGAATAAAACAAGAATAAAGTCAGCGTCTGTGACGGTGAGGAGGGTACACGAGAGTCACTGTGGAGCGAGTGGGCCGCAGCAACCCGACCCGACCCGACCCGAACCCAACCCAACGAGTCAGCAGAGTCAACAACCCACCACACCAACCGGGAGAAAGGTCAGGTCGATCTCCCATTCCCACCCGTGCGATTCCCCTCCGCCATCTCCCAGCTTGCCGTCGTCCGGCCCCATCCCCTTCCCGTGCCACCGAGGTGAAGGTGGGCTCGCTCAGGTCTCAGGTGCTAGATGGCCGCCGCGGCGGTCCTGGCGCTGCTGATGGTTTCGGCGCTGGCGGGGGCCGCGGCCGGCGGTGACATCGTCCACCACGACGACGAGGCACCCAAGATCCCCGGATGCAACAACGACTTCATCCTGGTAACAAGCTGAGCAGCTGCCCACTTCAGTTTAGCTTTCCATTTAGGCCCCGAATCGAATCCCCAAATGAAGGAACCATACTGTACCACCATACTGAAATAGCATTGCTTATAGTTAGTTAGTAGTACTTCTATTAGGAAATACTAGAGATCACCGCCTGCCTTTTTCATCACCTCTTATATATCTCCCGTGCTATTCTTGTAAGGTAAAAGTGCAAAGCTGGGTCAACGGCAAAGAGGGTGATGAATTTGTTGGAGTTGGTGCTCGCTTTGGTCCCAAAATTGTCTCCAAGGAGAAGCACGCAAACCGAACTAAACTCACGCTGGCAGACCCTATTGAGTGCTGCTCTCCTCCAAAAGACAAGGTTTATCTTCTGCAACTTCAAGTCGCAGTTATTATTTGTCCGTATTTCAAACCCAACTTCTGTGCTCCAGTGGTTAAATGCTCCATTTTTGTTCTAGGTTTCTGGAGATATTCTTTTAGTTCAAAGGGGCAAGTGCAAATTCACAAAGAAAGCAAAGTTTGCTGAAGCTGCCGGTGCTTCTGCCATAGTAATCATAAACCATGTCCACGGTGCGTTGTTTCCCTATTTATGACTTGTAAAATTTTACATAAGAACCTAGCGAACAACACATTCTATTACATTGTTAGGATATTAAAATGGACACGTGTATCACTACTCGAGGAATGTTTTGTTTCACTTATTCTATCACGCATTTACCCTGCAGAACTGTACAAGATGGTCTGTGAAAAGAATGAGACAGATCTTGACATACATATACCTGCAGTTCTTCTACCAAAAGACGCAGGTTCTGCTTTACACACACTTCTTACAAGCGGTAACGCAGGTAAACTGTTAGCTCGCATGGTCGTCAACATTTCCATTTTCATATGGAACATAAGGGTGTGGTGTTAGCTATTGTTATCTAGACTTTCTTGCAGCTTTATGTGGACTTGCATTTTGGTTATCTGTTCTATCTGAAATAGCTTACTGAGTACTGATGTGTCCTTGTCTCTTCCTTAGTTTCTGTGCAGCTGTACTCTCCAGACCGTCCTGTAGTTGACACTGCAGAGGTATTTCTATGGCTTATGGCTGTTGGTACAGTCCTCGTTGCTTCATACTGGTCTGCATGGAGTGCTAGAGAAGCAGTTATTGAACAAGAGAAGCTCCTGAAGGTTTTGATCTCCATGCCATGACACTTGCTCCAATATAGCATCAGCTTAAAGTGATGTACTGACAAATGCACTTATTGTTATTTGTAAGGATGGCCATGAAGGCCTACTGAATGTTGAGGCTGGAGGTTCTAGTGGTATGGTAGATATCAATGTGGTATCAGCGGTAATGTTTGTGGTGGTTGCGTCATGCTTCTTAATAATGCTCTACAAACTCATGTCTTACTGGTTTGTGGAGCTACTGGTGGTAATCTTCTGCATTGGCGGTGTAGAGGTGCAATTCTATCTCACTATCGATCACCTTTCAGAAACATAATTACGAATTGCAAGTTTTAATCATATTAGCTGCTCTTACATTCTATTTCATGGTACAAGTACCTTGAAATGACCTAACACGATGGTGTGCTGTTAGTTCACTGATCCTACGCTGTTCTCCAGTTGATTGCTACACAAACTGTTGTAGTTAGTCCTTTGCTGCTTTTCCTTTCTTGAACTACAGCCTTTGTTTATGCAGGGTTTGCAAACATGCTTGGTTGCTCTGTTATCAAGGTACAATGGATTCTGTTTGAATCAAGCATTATGTTCAAGAACCTCTTGTACAAACCTGAGTTTTTTCCCTAAGAATTACTTATATTGACTGAATTGTGGAACCTTTCAGATGGTTCAAGCCTGCTGCAGAATCTTTTGTGAAAGTACCATTCATTGGAGCTGTTTCACATCTTACTCTGGCAGTTTGTCCATTTTGCATTGCATTTGCTGTTCTATGGGCTGTTTTCCGCCAACTTCCGTATGCTTGGATTGGGCAAGATATTCTTGTGAGTATCCCTGCCTGCAGCATTCGATGCCCCCCCCCCCCAACCAAAAAAAAAAAATGTAGTTGCTAATATCAACTGATTCCAAACTATGTACTTATCAGGGTATCACACTGATAGTTACTGTCATCCAAATTGTCAGAGTACCCAACCTCAAGGTAATCAAATAGCTCTTGATTTCTTTTTACTTTCTGCTTGCTGTTGACCTTTGCCAAGGGTTTTCTTGGTAACTGTTGAGGAATCTGTTTTGTTTACCTTCTGGCCATGATCAGGTGGGTTCAGTTCTTCTCAGCTGTGCCTTCCTGTATGACATCTTCTGGGTGTTCGTCTCCAAGAGGTGGTTCCATGAGAGTGTGATGATTGTGGTAAGTATTGTGAAAGGGTGTTCTAATGTTTAGCAGTGATAGTGTCCTGACTTTGTGGTTGTACATGCCGGAATCTTCTGATAGGTTGCACGTGGTGATAAGACTGACGAGGATGGTGTGCCCATGTTGCTAAAAATTCCACGAATGTTTGATCCTTGGGGTGGATACAGCATTATTGGCTTTGGTGATATCCTTCTTCCTGGGCTGGTAGTTGCTTTTGCACTAAGGTAAGTCTAGTCTGCAAAGCACATGTGTCTTTTCTTTGAATTCAAGCGGTGAATTTTGTTTGAATTGTTTGTTGTTCAGATACGATTTTGTTGCAAAGAAGAGCCTTCAGTCTGGTTATTTTTTGTGGTCAATGGTGGCCTATGGTTCCGGTAAGTTTGTGTCCATGCAGCGGGGAGAAGATTGAACCATGATTTCGTTTTTTTTGGTGGACTAATTGGCTATTTCTTCTGTGGCCACGTGGTCAGGACTTCTAATCACATATGTTGCGCTGAACCTGATGGATGGTCATGGCCAACCTGCCCTTCTGTACATTGTGCCCTTCACACTCGGTAATGAAGATGGCTTGAGACTATGCAGTGGATGCATATCTATGGAGATTATGAATGACCAAGCAGGGACCATTGCATTGCATGATGCAAATGTGTGTGTTTTTTGTTGGTGCAGGAACGTTGATCACGCTCGGTTGGAAGAGAGGAGAGCTGCAGAACCTGTGGATGAGGGGGGAGCCAGAGAGAGTGTGCACGCATATGCATATGCCGCTGCTGCCCGCGACCCCAAACTAACAAGTGCGTGGGGTAGGCACTTGGACCAGAATGCACGCTGCGTCGGCGTCCTGCTAATACGGTAACTAGTAGTAATTAAATATATTGCCCAGCAATATGGTCGCGTAAGTTGTATTTGATCGAGACACTTTACTGATGTACGTATATGCATGTATACTTGCTTATGAATTTAGTTCAGCATGCCTGTCAGCCTGTGTGTGATGGACAAAAAATCACTTTACCGATGTGCTCCATCTTGTCAAGTCAAATGTAGCTAGGAATAGAATCAATCAGTGTAATGTTGTGTTCGAGAAAAAATCAGTGTAGTGTTACTAACTACTGCTGCTGCTGCTGCTGCTAGTGTAGCAATTGAAAGGATCAATTCAGATCCCTCGATCTTGCATTATCATTAAGTCTGCAGCTAGCAGGCTGTACTGACTGATTGATTGATGCCTGCATGGCTGCAAGTTGTACATGTATAAGTAATAGGACAAGCAAAAAGGAAAAATAAAAGAAATCCCAAAGATTACATTAATTGGAGTGTGAATCAGCAGCAGCCATATCGATCGATATATGATATATATGATGATGAAGCTATATATAGCTAGCTAATCAATTGAAGTGGTGGTGCATGCGCTTTGCCGGGGATGTCACCTCCTGCTCCGTCGACGGCGCCGGCAGCAGGTTGAGGTCCAGCTCCAGGTTGACGTGGTGGTTGCCTCCTGCGCTCCTCTCCTGCAGCAGCAGCAGCAGCCGCCCATTACTATTGCTACTGTCGTCGGCGGTGACCACACTCTCCGGCGGCACCGCCGCGCTCATGGTGAGCGGCCGGTGGCGCCTCATGTGCCCGCCAAGCGCCTGCCCGGACGCGAACGTCGCGCCGCATGCCGAGCACTCGTGCGCCGCCGGCCTCCCCGGCGCTGCTGTGCGCAGGCTAAGCGTCGTTGTGACAGCAGCGGCGGTGGCCTCCTGCTCCGGCCGCCGCGGCTGCTGCTTCTTGTCGTTGTTGTGGCTGGTGCGGTGGCCGCCGAGGGCCTGGAAGGAGGGGAAGCACTTGTTGCACGTCTTGCACTCGTACGACGACGACGACACGCCGGCGCACCTGCGGCTCGTGCTCCTGGGCGTCTCGGGTGCCGGCATTATTATTGGTGGATGTGGCTCCACGACCACGGCGGGGCCCTGGGCGAGGAGGATGAGGCACTTGGCCATGTCCGCCTCTTCGTCTTCCTCCTCTTGCTGTGTGGTGGTGCTGCCGCTGCGGGAGGAGGACGACGAAGCGAGCGACGGCAAGGACGAGCAATGGCGACGTCGCTTGTTGGTGCGGTGCTTCATCAGCCTGGGGCCGCCGCCGGAGACGATGAGCGGCTGCCTCGTCCCATCCTCCTCCTCCTCAAGCATCTGTTCTGTGGCAAATTAAGGTAGGAGAGAGAGAGGGGGAGGCGGTCGACTATCTAGCTAGTTTGTAGGGACCAGGCCATCAACGACTTCCCTGCTGCATGCACGCATACTCCATATAGCACTAATGAATAAATAGGAACGTCAATTTCTTCCTCTCTTTTTATAGCAAGCAAGCAAACAAAACATTTCTTCTATGTTTTGATGAGCTCTACCTGTTACATACGTTGTTCGTACATTCATTTCGTTCGATCAATGCAAGCTACTTGTTTTTACCTAAGTTTAGCTTGTGACTATATATATATGAAAAATCCTTTTTTTTCTATACTCGCTTATAGTTACTTCCACACGTGTATCTGATGATGTAGAATATATATATATATATATATATATATATATATATTATTGGTTGGTTTACTCTCCGGAACATATATCTATATGTATTGGTAACATTGCTTGGGTTTGAACTAGAAATGCATACGCTTTGATTACGATTTTGTACAATTTACCATGCTAAGCTTTAAAAGTGTAGTAAATTTTGAATTAGGATAAATCTTATAATAAGTCCATGTACCTACTACTCATGTTTTTTTTTAAGACAGTAACTACTACTCATGTAGCTAGTGTTGTTGCGCATTAGCAAAATAAACCGCTCGCTAGAACGAAGGTGACCTCTGCATGAATATATATAATTAAGATTATTGGGTGGTAGATAATGAAATCAATATGCAGGAGATGGATTCGATGAGCTTTTCTCAATTATTAGAGAACAAATGCTTTCAGTCAAATGTTTTTTTAAGGAACAAATGCATGCATGTGGTGTTAGTTGATTTAACACAAGTACATTAACTAATTAATTAATTAGAGTATATCAATTATTCCATCACTAGCATAATACAAAATGATGCGGGCCGGGTGTGGATATATATGGGATATTAATTCTGGTTCCATTAAATAATTTTGAGAATTGCAACATGCATGCAGCTTTAATTTGTTTTGCTAGCTATTTGGTCACAAAGCTAGCAATTAAACTAGCAAATTTGCTAGCCTACTTAATATTATATATACGACAGGCCCTGCAGTGTGTAATTCAACTGCCCAAACTAGAGATGCATCATCGGCCTGCTCTTGCTTGTATCAAACATGGACCAAGTACATTCAACTCCTATATTATACATATTATATCGTGCAGAATAGAGATGGAAGCTAGTCGTGGCGAGCACCTACACATCTACAAAATATAAGGCACAGGACATGGCTTAGCTTGATGGCCTGGCTGTGGTATCGATCCATCGGCGACCATCATGTTCCTCCGCGCTCCTGCCGCCGGCGAGACTGCGGACGCGAGCATCAGGAGCACCAGGACGTGGAGCAGCAGCAGCAGCGCTGGCAGGGGGGCGCCGTCCTTGTCGGGCATCAGCAACGGCAGCGAACAGCAGGAGGGCTCCGCCGGTGGCACCAACGAGGAGCCCCTGCCCCTGGTAGTAGGCGTCGCCGTGGGGAAGGAGGTGAAGCAGTGCAAGGCCAACCTCATGTGGGTGCTCAGCAACCTGGACGCCCTCATCGCCGGCGACAAGCAGACCAAGAGGAAGGCGACGGTGGTGCTCCTGCACGTCCATCGCCCGGCCAAGACCATCCCCTTCAGTACGTGTGTGTGTATATATATATCGCATTATATTTGTACTGTACTACTATATATATTTGTATGTAACTAAAAGCCGGCGGCATAATTGAACAACATTCTGTGCCATGGCGTGCGTGCGTGCGTGCGTGCGTGCGTGCGCGAGCTCGCAGTGGGCGCCAACTTCCCCGCCGAGCAGCTGCACGAGTCGGAGGTGTCGGCGTTCAGGCAGGCCGAGACGCAGGCCATGAACCGTGCCATGGCCAAGTAATCTGCGCCAAGGTGAAGGTGCACGCCGTCTGCAAGGTGGAGACGGCAGTGGCCGGCGACGGCGACGTCGCGCAGGGGATTCTCAGGCTGGTGGCGCAGAACGGCATCAGGCGCCTCGTCGTCGGGGCGGCAGCGGACAAGCGCTACAGCAGCAAGATGACGGCGCCGAGCGTGCAGCAGCACGCTCACCCGCTCTGCGCCATCTGGTTCCTCTGCAAAGGCAATCTCATCTGCACAAGGCCAGCAGCAGCTGAGAGCCAAGCCCAGCATGCCCCTGCAGCAGCAGCAACCTACACGACAAGGCGAGGCAGCCTGAGGAGGAATGATGGTGAAGAGCCTCCTCCTCCTCCCCCTCCATCAGTAGTGCATCGTATCTGGGTCGACAACCAGCAGCAGGAGCAGGACATCCAGAGCATCTTTGCCGAGGCGGAGAAGCTGAAACGGGAGCAGCAGGTGGTCGCTGCGCTGGAGGCCCAGGTGGTGAGCTCCAAGCGCGTGATCCAGGACCTGCAGGAGAAGCTATCCGAGGCGCACTGCCTGCTCTTCTCCCTGGAGCACGAGCAGGAGGAGCTGCGCCGCCAGCGAGACGCCGCCCTCCGAGAAGCCGCCGCGCTCCGCGACAGGCTCAGGCACCTCGAGGACAAGAGCCGGCCGGCCTTTATCGACCTGTCGTACGACGACCTGCTGGAGGCGACCCGCAACCTGGACGAGGCGCTCAGGCTGGGGCAACCCGGCGGCTACGGCGCCGTCTACAGGGCCGTCGTCCTCCGCCGCGGCGACAAGGACAAGCTGGAGGTGGCCGTCAAGGTGCTCACAACCCGCCGCAGGGGCAGGGCGGCTCCCGCTTCCGGCAGCAGGTGGAGGAGCTCAGCAAGCTCCGCCACCCCAACGTGGTGCCGCTCCTCGGGGCCTGCTCAGCTCCGGAGGCTTCGGCGCTCGTCTACGAGTACCTCCCCGGCGGCAGCCTCGAGGAGCGCCTCGCCGGCAGCAGCAAGGAGGCGCTGCTGTGGCCGGAGCGCACGCGTATCGCTGCCGAGGTACGCGCCGCGCTCGTCTTCCTCCACCGGAACAACATGGTCCACGGCGACCTCAAGCCCGCTAACGTCCTGCTGGGACTGGGGCTCACTACCAGCAAGCTCGCCGACGTTGGGTTGTGCCGGCTGCTGGAGGCCGACGCCACCGCCGTGCTGATGCGGTGCACGGTGGCGTACATGGACCCGGAGTTCCTGGCATCCGGGGAGCTGCGGCCGAGCTCCGACGCGTACGCATTCGGCGTCCTCCTGCTTCGCCTGCTGACGGGGCTGCCGGCCATGGGACTGGCGAGGCAGGTGCAGGCGGCGCTGGTGGAGGGCAGGGTCACCGAGATCCTGGACGCGTCGGCTGGGGACTGGCCCTACACGCTGGAGCAGGCGGAGCAGCTGGCCCATCTGGCCGTCAGGTGCTGCGAGATGACAAGCGACAACCGGCCGGACCTCGCCGGCGAGATGGACCAGACACTGGAATGCTTCCAGCTCCAGTGACATCCATGGCTGCCTGCCTGCCTTCCTTCCCTTTGGCAACTGTTGCCGATTTGCCAGCTTATGCGTTCCTGTGACCAGCGTTTTGCTGTTTCGGATCTAATTCATGTTCCTACAGAAGTTTTCCTAGTTGTACATTACAATTGTGTGACAATTACAGTAAGAAACAAGAATGTTAGCAGCAATGAATGAATGAATGCTGGATTCTACTCTTTTTTTTTTTTACTACAGCTAGCTAGCTATTCCTGGCAGTGGCAAGCAACAAATTAAACGGGCAACAACAACAACAACAACTACTCATGGATTGATTGCTTCTAACTAAAAGAATCAATCTACAATGTGGGGGCTAAAGACCTAGGTTTGGCAGATTCAGCGCTTTGCGTATCATAACAATCCAACAAAACTACTGCGCCTTCTAGCAGTTCGATGCGGAACCCTTTTGCTCTCCCTCCATGAGCTATCAATTTCGCTATGGCAGCGCAGGATTTTTGTTAAGTCAACCCTGATCTGGGATTTCTCTCGTTTCTCACACTTGTTAGCCTCCACCACTCTGTCTGGTTCATCGCAAGATGCTGGGGGAGTGTGAGGAGGACATCCACCTCCTGTGCTTGATCTGCCAAGGGGAAAAGGAATCATTCTAGAGGCCACATGACTAAATATAGTACAAATTTAATTAGGTTTGGGGCATCAAAACAATTTTACTATAGTGGTGCCTTGGCAAACTAATGGAAACATTTCTTTGTATCATGTTAATTTGCATAATCATAAACAAAGGTACATTCTGGCACATTGCAAGATGCCAGTAGCATGATAGTACGAGACAAGAAAATCCCAATCTTCCAACATCACAGGGCCATGCTATCACGACCGTATCAAACCATAACTCCAGCAACCAATCCTTACACAATCAAACAAACAGCAGAATGAAATGGTTACATACAAATGTCCATACCTGTCCTCATCATGGTCTGTGCGTGGAAGCGATATAGACTCTTCACCATTATTTGGATGGCAAGCTGGGCAGAAGAAGGTATCTGGAGGGGGTCCAAGCAAATTGATGCAATCAAAATGGTACCACTCATCACACTGATCGCATGCAATCATGGCCCTGTTATCATAGGGCTTACGGCAAATGCAATAGAGAACACTGCGATCTCTCAATAACTGCAATGGAATGTTCCAAGTGAGAAAATAACCCATCAAAATGCTGAAGAAATTATGAGATCTAGCATTATAGGCATATGCACCTTTAGTTCCTTCTCAAAATTTACACAGAGGTTTTCCCCTTCAGCTATAAGTCCATATACAAGATCTAGTGCAAGCTCACCAGAATCACATTCAACCTATATCATGACAATAGTTCATTACCATCCTGATAAACAAATGGTAGGGCTGAAATCATGAAACCTCACCTTCTCTGCTTTGGCCAGCCACTGCAGACTGCTTTCCTTTATTTTGCTAATCTCCAACTTGAAGAAATCTTGATCACATATTTCTAAATGTGAACCCTGAAAATATCAGTTCAGCAATAAATATACCAGGCAGATTTGATTCAAATAAATTGACAGTACATGTTTAAGGTTTTAGTGTTTATGTTGTGGATGCCTTTATTGGGTGTACCTATCAGCGCAGGAAGCGCGCCGATAAGCTGGCGACAGCTCTGGATGCTTAGGAGGGGATCGATTCAGATTTTGGCAGGAGGTTAGCATTAGTTGGGCGGTGTTATCCAGCCCCAGGTTGTTAGTTATTAGTTAGCAGCGGCAGAATATAAGCCGGTTAGTTGATTGTGTTAGCCAAGCAAGGATGGGATCTTCAAGGTTCAGAGCCTCTTCCGAGGGCGAACTAGATTAGATCTTCGTTATTCTGAGATCAATAAAGCTAACATGTTTAGAATTCATTCCACATGGTGAACACAACTGTAAATTGCATACTTTAATGCTCTTATTTCCTCTGCATCTCAGTTGCCGCACTGGTATCACTCTGATTGGAAAAGCCCTATCCGTTACTGAACAACCTAGAGATGACCTTACAAGACAACTTTAGCTTCCTTTTTTTAACACAAAATAAAAACAGTATTACCTCCTTATCAAGGCGCAGTACTTCTTTGATCGATGTCTTTTTACCACCAAACAAGAGTTTATGTATTTGTTTCTTCCACAAATATCTGCTCAACATCGACTCAATTTTGCAACTGACAAGGTGATCATACAAGCCAGAAGCTGATGTTGCCTATCAAACACAGTAGCCAAAAAATGTAGTCAATTGCACATATATTAGTTATTTTAACACAGACATCAATTTGCAATTGGAACCATCTAAAGTGCAAGACCATTGCCTTTTCAAAAAGAGAAAATATTGCTAATTATCACCTTGAGAGCAACTAGAAGAGATTTGCAAATGACAGTAAGATCTTCTCCATGATAAGAGTCAGAATCATTTAAAATTTGCATCAAATAGGCATTCATGTTACATGCCTTCTGGACAATCTCTTCTAGCAAATTAATTTCCTCGATCCTGTAAAAGTGAGTTTCAGGCAACTGGAATAAGAAAGCTTAATCATAATAAAATATTCAGTTTCAACGAAAAATTACCCCGCGTAGAAACCCTTTGCAGAAGAAAGGAGTTCATTAAGTGAAGTAAGTGCAGGACAGTTCCCTTTAGACATCTGTAACACTTACATGAGTTGCAGATTATAAATGCAATCATCACCGTAATGGGAATTATCGAAGTAATAGTTACCTTTACATGTATTTGGTTCTCTAATAGATTCTCACTTTGCAAAAGTGAGCAAAACGGACAAATCCATTCACTTGTCATTTGTGTAGATGTGGGCAGGTTTTCCATGCATGAGTCATGGTACCTGTTCGAACAATCATTCTGTCACCACTCACCAAAAGAGGCAAAACAAAACTTTACCCAAAAAAAAGATCATGTGGCAATGAAAAAAATAGATATTAGCTTTGAGTAAACAATTCAGCAGTCTTGACTTAATGCTAGAAACTTCCATCTTTGACCAGCTATCTTTTTCCATTTTAACATAATGACTTGAGCAGACAAAGATCAGCGAACGTTTCTATGCCACAGTAGGGCTTTCCCATCAAAAACAAATAAACAATGGAACATGAACCCAAACACCTGGACTTTACCAGTCTTGACAAGTCACACATCTAGTGGCCAGACTACCTCCCATGTCACATGAACATATGGCACAGAATCCTTTCTTCACACAATCCTCAGCATACAACATGCAAACATCATCCAATGATCCTCTTATCTGAAAGGAGAAGATAAATTGGTCAAAGTATTCTTCAAGGAAAAAAAAAACTGAAAGAGCAAACCCTGAAACAGAAACCAACCTTTGAAAGTATGGAGAGCAAAGAACTATTATCGCCATCTAGAAATAGTGTGCAGTGGCACCGATTGAGCCACTCTTCAACCTTTTTAACCTCAACAAAAACTTTATCCATCTCAGGGCAATGAAATGCAATAGACTGACCATTGTCCTACACAAAATACAGTTACAAGAAAATATAAGGATTAACACGTGTCTTAGAAAAGCCAAAGCTCACTGTTCGGATGATACATTGCAAATCTAAATTTTGGCAGCAAATAAGTAAGGGCATATGAAGACCAAAAAAGCAGCTATGCAGCAACCAAAATATTAAGCTTTGGAAGAAATGTTACAAAGTTGTTAAACCCACAGAAAAAAAATCAGAATCTAGACACGCAAAACAAGAATAACTTACTCTCAGACTTAGCAGCCTAGCCCAAGACTGACCATCAGGCAGCATGAAGAAGGTATTGCATTGCTCTGTCCATGAACTGAAAGGAGGGGAGATTTATTACATGAAAGAACAGATGACAATATCAAATACTAAGTGTGATAGGCTAGGAAGAATATAATGATTCTAAAGATAGCTTAAAATTATGAGACGTTTAGCATACACCGTTTGGATAAAGATAGCTTACGTATGCTTGTTAACAGCATCCTCAAGCTTGGCAGTTATTATAGGATATGGAACATCAATCTCCTGAGACAGGCAAAAATAATAACATGATTAAAATAAATTACAACAGAACTGTTAGAGTATATTAGGCAACTCTGGATATGGTTAGTTTATAATTGATTGTAATCCCGGGATAACCTTCCTTATCTCTAGGAGAGGCTACTTGCCCTCCAAGCCATGTACTCCTATATAATCAGCCCAAGGGGCTCAAGCAATATATGCCTAACATACTCTAACAAGAACATGTGCATGGCAAATGGAAAAAGGCAGATCACTTCAAAATACTTGCCTTGAATTCAGCTAAAATATTTTCAACATCTTCCAGTTTGGATTTTGCAGATGTTTCAGGATCAGGAAGCAAAGTAAGTGCTTTTCTTAGACAAGATAATCCCCTCATCAACAATGTAACCAAAGAACATTCCGATAAGGAGCCAGGAAGGTGAACTGCTGCTTCAATTAATCTATCAACATCCTGAAAGATTAAAATTAGCTGTTTGCACAAGAGGACAATACTTCCTTATGCTTTGCAGATTTGGCAAGACAAATGTGAGGATAACAAAGCTCAAGGCATCGACCAAAATTTAAATTCATAGTTAAATTCAAATAGTTGTACAATTGTATTCAGTACTATGGTAAAGATGGAACAACTATCTTCCCTGAAACTCTGAGGTACAACAAGTTCAAAATTAAACAACAAATTACCTGCAACGAAGGAATCACGCAGCACAGAGACAGTACATCCAATATCCATCTTAGTACCAACAAAGAATCCTTCAGTTCATCAAGAACCCTGAACTCAAAACCAAGAGACAATCCACTTTCAATTTCTGTATTCATTTTATCTTGCAGCTCCTCTAAATTTCTTTTAAGTGGGTCAACTGTGTAGCCAATATGATTCAAATGAAGTAAGGTTCTCAAATTGCATAGTAGACTCAGTGAATTGCCTTCCCAATTTTCAACAATGTTGAGAACAGAATTAAGTGCTGATGTGTCAAGAATGACTTTCAGAGTTGCAGCCTGATTGATTAATTCCTGTGATAGAATGTGGAACAAAGGTTAAGTAAGTAACCCACTACAAACAATTATTCACATTTACTGAGCCATATTTTGTTAACCTTGATATCCTCAACTTTAAGCATGCCTCCAAATGCAAGTTTATTGCACCTAGGTCTCAAATAGGACTGACATTTATCTACCCACAACTTAGCATTATCAATCTCTGCTTTCAAACGCAGTTCAGACGGAAGTATAACTCTTATATCCTCTGAACACCTGAAATTGGAATTTAGTAGGGTAACATTCAATTCAAAAGCACAAGAACATACCACCAGTCCAGTTCGTGGCTACTAGTACCGCATATGGTCTTCATACTCAGAGAGAGAAGCGGATTGCTCAAGAATAAGTCTAGCCTTCTCTTCCCAAGCGGTGGCCTCTTTGAGCATCCGAGACAGATCAAGAAATGGTTGTTCCTCTTCAATAGTTAGTCTGGCAGGTAAGAAACTTAAGAGCTAGATAGAGCTAGATGATCATTCTAAAGAATACTTATAGGCCTTAAGAATCAAGAAAATTACATGGAAGCTTCTTTCAAAACTTCTTCAACCACCTCCAATGACATTACTGTTGCAAGTGCCTATTACATGAATGCAGACATGCAGTTATGATCAATTCCATCTGCCTAAAGAATATGTTCACCCTAAACAATGGTGCAGAAACTACAAATACAAATGTTTAAACTCTTGATCCCTAAAAACAAATCGTTTAAACTCTTCAGTTACTAGGCATATAAAGCATACCTCAGATGCTTGCTTCCTACATAAGGACCTCTTTAGTTCTCTTTCAATAATCGGCAATTCATCAACTGCGTAGAACAGAAACTGTTTAAATGACTTACAGTAATCAAACATTTCAAATTCAACAATATCCATGAAAAAAAGAAGTATTTACACAGCATGCCTTTTACTCCCAGAATTTCTACGTCCTTCAAAATGCTTATCAACTCATCAACAACATTGTGATAGTCACTCCTTGCATGAAGTTTTCCGAGCATGTTCTTAGCACGATTCACCCAAGAGCAACCATTCGAGTAATGTTGCTTAAGAAGGTTCAGCTCTGGAATGCTAAACTTGGCACCATCCGCAGCAAGGAGGAAACCTTCTAGCTCCTAGAACCATTCATAATAGAGGAATAGCACATCAACATTCATTTGAAATAGATATAGTAGAAAAAAGAAAAATGAGGATGGATAGACACCTTAAGACCAGGCAAGTCTTGGAGATATAATTGACAACGCAATTGCCATGATTCAGCATCTTTCCACAGCTTCAAAATAAGATCAATCTCTGGGAGTAGAACTCGAAGTTGTATTGTCTATCAAGGTTTAGGATATTATCAGATATACCAGTTCAGGATATAAGTATATGCAGAAACATAGAATGTCAGAATGAACTTTGAAAACATGTTGACAGCAAAAGGTTCTGGAAGAAGCCAAACCTCCAATTTCAGTTTATTGAGGACATCTATGTCTATGGTGCCCAGTTTATTCTGTTCAAGGCAATCACTTGCTTTCTTCAACCAGGACTACAGCAGAAACAAGATCCAAACATTCCAAAAGTTAAGACACTTGCTATTTCCTAAAATGAATGTGGACTAAATGAAGAATATCCCACTAATCTTGAAATGTATGTAAGAATATCAGATGCCCCATTTACAAAACATACCTTTGCTGAAGATATCTCCCGAAATAAGGTCGAAGATTCTGTTAGCTTAACCGGGAATTCTGAAATCCTAGAGTATAATGTTTCCAATTTGTCAACCTAAGATAGCATGACAAGAAGAAACATTGTAAAAAGAGTTGGAAGAAGAATATCAAGATGCGAAAGAACTTGCTTTGTCAACTACAGAGAAGTATTTCCGTTGTAGCGTGATCTAGCCTGAAGCAGACTAGATGATCGGCCCTCCCCCTTACCCCCCCCCCCCCCCTCTCCTCCGTTTCTTTTCTGGCTTATCTGCTCTCTTGAGCTGGTTTTTTGAAATACTATGTACTCTCAGTATTTCCGTTGATGAAATGGGATGAAATGGAAACGGGGTGGCCCCTCGTGTCGAAAAAAAAAAACTACAGAGAAGTATCTGGCTGCAAGTATTCTAACAAAGGTCTTACCGTTAAGCGAGATGATAGTGCAATGTTCACTTCATCCATCAACATTTTTCCTTTCTCTGCATACGCCTGCAGTAGGGGAAATTGAAACATCGGTAATTTTAACGCCTAGTAAGGATTATAAGACTACTCAGTGTTAAATACCTGCAATTTTGTAAGACCAGGCTCACAGCATGGGATACATCTCATAGCAACTAGTTCTTCTATTTCCACATAATTTACTTTTTCAGAGCAGCTGTCTTTCAGAAAGTTCTCAATTTTGGAGAGACATTTTCTAACACCCAAGGCCCAGTTCATAGCCTCTTTTAGTCTTAGTGTTACGTTCCGGACCTAGGAAGCAAAGTGCTACAGTAAATACAAGTCATTTAAAATTGACAACATGTAGACAAGTCACAGCATCCTTGGAAAAAGAAACATACAGAATCCATGCCATGATCACCCCAAAGAAATTGCTCAGCTTCTTCTAAGGCAGTGGCATAAGACCTATCCAGGAATGGCATCTGGAGAATATGTTCAGATTTTGAAATCCAATCTTCTGCAAGCTGTGCATATGATATATAGCAATCTTTGACCTGGACAAAAGCAGATAAAGCACGCCTTAGAGTAAGATAACGTGGAAACCACAAAAACGCTAACCGAGATGAGCATAAGATTGATCCTTAGTGAGGCATAATTTCAAGCCCAATACATCAGATGGTCATGCTTTCACGGCAAAAGGAAGCATAGTTGTTGAACAATGTAAAAATGAGAAAATCACTCAAACGTCATTGAGCAAGTGCGGATATCATTACACAGAGAAATTGTATTTATAGTCGATATCAAACCTTTTTAGACGGCACACAAACGTCATTTAGCAAGTGCGTATTCTGCTTAACATTGTCCCCTGGAAGGCTAGCCAAAGAGACATCGCAAACTAAATCATGCAAGTCTGCAAGGGTGTGCCGATAAAGTAAGCAATGCTTCTCCGGACTGCATTCACAAAGGTGCTTCCAGTGCTGAGAAAGAAATAATTCAATGATTATTAAAATACTTGATTTACATCTAAATAAAGCATATCCAACGTCACTGCATAAAAAAATTGGCTCATTGATAGTCGTCATGGTGAAAATCAGAAATACTGGGTTGAGCACTACAGAAGAAAAATGAAAAATTCACATCACGCACTGCCAATAAAAAATGAATGAGCACATAAATGTGCCAGAGTTAAGCATGGAATAGGCAAAACAATGGCATAAGAAAGACAAACCTCAAGGCAAACATAAGAAGACAATCTGCAGTTACAGGAGACTGCTGAAAGATACAGATACTGTCGACAAATGATGCATGTAGGGTCCTGCATAATAAAGAGTTTCACACTGATCAAAAGAGACAAATCAAGCTATCAGCAGATGAAAGATTACTATACTGTACTGTACAGCTACCTCTTCACTTCCAATAAAGTTTGGGTTACTCCTTGGCAACATTGGCCTAGATTTGACGATCCCATTAATCCATAGCTCCTCTCGGCGTCTTCTCTCATTTATAAAAAGCCTTTCTATTTCTCCCTTCAAGTGGGGAAGCGACTCAGCATCCACACCATTCTGTCCAACACAAGAAACATGGATTTAGGGTAATGAAGCTAGTATTATGCAGGTTACAGTTACTAAGATAAGAATGATGTGCAGCAAAATTAAAATACCAATGCAAAACCTAATCATTACAAAACTGTGATACAAAGAGAGGGTTTTATAATCAGGCATCCATTTTATTTATTACAACAAAGGATGATGATGTTAACATCATGGTTCTAGAGACCAGAGCATAACTGATAAACAAAAATAGGCGGCAAAGAAGCTAAGAACGCTCATACCCTGCAGCTGTTTTCTATATACAACAGCAGCCAAAGATGATCGTGCTTTTTTTAGACAACACAATCAAGACACTTTAACATGTTATCCAAAATTCAAATGCTGAAACTGCGCAAGGACATCATACCAGGACGGCAGCACAATCACACTAAAGTAATACAGAAAACAATTAAGATATACTTAATACTCCCAATGATTAAAATATATGTCATTACAGACATCCACAGTGTCCAAGGTGAAACTTTGACCAGTAACTTTTATGGATATATAAAGTTATTGAGTATTTTGGAAGTACTTTCCATGCTAATATACTAACATTTATCTCATACCGTTAAAGTGTTAATCTACATAATTCCTTATATATTGAAGTTCAAAGTAAAAGAACGGTGACCATCAGGAATCCTCAGATGAAATGTATTTTGGATAGGAGAGGGTAGGAATTCTTACCTTTGCAACCACATACAGAAGCTCTTCATGTGGCAAAACAGGTGCTTTACGGTATAAGCGATACAAATCAGCCCCAATTCCACCATGAGGCAACCAATCGGCAGGAGCAAAATTTACAGCCTCAGCGCAATTCAAACCTGAACTTTGAATGATATATGTCAAAATTTGGTGCAGGATAATATTTGGGGGAAAATGCCTGGCCTGAATTACCTAAATTGAAGCCACCGTGGAATGACCTGGGAAAAGTAATGACAAAGTTGCCAGGTTCCTGAAGCCCAACAAAACAAGATGAGTGAAATACACCAAGGGTAGTGAATCTTCAAAAAAAAAGGGACTGCCCTTAAAAGTTGTCTGGGGACATTATCTAGGTCTGCGAGTGACTAATTTGCAGTTTCACGTCCCTAAACTTGCTAAGTGGCACCCAAAGTCTAAACAATTTTATCTGCCTACCTGGCATCTTGCACACCTTCTTAGCATCCTCATTAGCAATCAAAGGTACCACAGGGCACAGGTTTTGGACCTCAGGTAAACCGCTTAGGCACTCAGTAAGGTTAGGGAATGAAAAACTGGTGCATTCAACTCAAGAAAGATCAAATTGGATACTCTAGATTCTAGATCTAAAAAATAACCCAACCAACCTAAGAGGAAATAGACAGCATTGCAAATAAGAAAAAATAGGCACCCAAAATCTAGTCAAAAGGACTCTAACCTAGGTGCTGGGGATGTCCAGACACACCTCCCACCAACTGAGCTAGGTTCAGTTCTTATCTTTTAGATCTAAGAAAATCCAGTGTTATTCAACTTACGTACTTAGACAGAACCAGTAAGGCCCTGTTTGGCCGCTTTGTAATTTTATTCACCGGTAATTAGCTTCCAGTGGCAATATCTTGTGCACAACAATACAACTGTAAGTTCTTTCCTTTGTAACATGTCTGTTTGGGTGAATGCTCCAGGAAGACGCCGGCAGCCGCTGCTATTGCTCCACGCATCCGCAGTTCCGCAGGCTCATTGTCTGTGCAGCTCGCTCCTTCTCCCTCCTTGAGATCGAGCACATGTCTGACAGCCAAAGCAAGCCCTCTGCCATCAGCATCTGACACCAGAACATGACGCCATACACGATGTAGATGCAGGCTGAGATGATAACAAGTTCGGTGGTGGCGGAGTGGAGACGACCAAAGACCGTGATCCTAAAACTCAATCGAGTCGAGGAAACACCAATCGATAAGTTCAAGGACCTGCCAGTTGCAATTGTGACCTCGATGTCTCGGACTCGACAAATCTCACAACGAATCACCGCAATCAAACTTCTCACTGCTCCAGACATAGAGCTTCCAACCGCCACAAATCCGATCCCCGCGGGCTCGCTACCGCAACTTCGCTGCCCTTATGACGCACTCTGCATCAATGGTGAATCCAATCATGGATTCGCATCTGCAGGGATGAATCCGGATGTGTCGCTGGCACAAATTGACGGCCGTTAGAGAGATCCGTGGAGAGGGGAAAAGGAGAGAGGACCAATAGACAGAACAAGAGAGAGAGATCGCCATGGTTAAACACAGATCGTCATGGATATGGAGGTCAGGGCCTCAGGGCTCGGGGTGATGAGGGAGAGGAGGAGGCGAAGGAGATGTCGCGGTCGTGGATGAGCCCGACAATTGTTGTTTTTTAGTGTGGGCTCGAGAGGCGTTTTCTATTTTCCGTTTGGAATGGCTCAATACAGGGGTAAATTTAGTAGGTTCACATGCCATCCAAACAATCCTTTTGAGTTCACCGGACTTCCAAACAGGCCCTAAAGGTATACTTATACAATTATGCGACAAGCAGAAATTATAAGAGTAACAAAACAAAAGTATCCATATCACCATCATGTCAAAAATATCCATGAATGCTAGTTCGTATCGAAATGTATCGGATGCCAGGAAACAAAGCTTCCACTAACCTGCATCACGCTATAAACTGGAACACCATTTGCTCGTAAAATAGATGGATTCAGCATTGTGACAAGGTGAAAAAGCAGGTCAGGTTGTGCATCAAACAGATCAGGTAAGACCTGGCGCATAACCTGCAGGTGTATCAAATGTTAAGTTACACATAATATATAGAACTAGCAATTCTTGCAGACAACCGTGAGCAGCATTTTGCTAATTGTTTCTTCAAAATGTAATAAAGACCACAGGGTAAGTGGGTAACACTGTGTATACCTTTTTCCCTAATATCAATGTATAAGCATGAGCATAATACTACAAGATACTCCAGAACAAATAAGCAAACCTTAAGGGTAAAAAAGAATTCAAACAAACATGTAAAGCCGCCATAGGTACTATAACCATTAATGTTTTATCAAAATTAAACTCTAGAATAAAAACAATTAAGTTGCTAATAACAATTAAATCCAGTTCACAGTTCCTAACAAGACAAAATATGAAATGAGGAGCTGTAACAAGCACAAAATGTAATGCATGCCTAAATGTGTGAAGATTGATACCCATACATCAGATCATAATTTTATGAACAGAGATATTGAAACAACAATGTAATATACCTGCTCAAAGGCATTTGCTTCTGCTCCAGGTACCCCATACCAACATTTTGGCTCACCCCTGAAGCATAAGAAGAAGAATCAAATTGTGACCCAAGATGAGCTGACTACACGCTCTGTCAGCATATATATAAGATCAAAACATTTCATCTATCCACATATGACGTTTTAGACTTTTCTTGTTCAAGAATATATGATTTTCTGTGTTTTCAAGGAATCTAATTCCAATAGTATTATACCGACAACCATGTCAAATACCCTTGCACAAACTTCAAATGTGCATTCAAGCATGCCTCCATATTGTCAACTGGGAGCTTTTTGTCTACAATGCACGCATGCAAGCATGTGTAGCTATACAAAATGCTAGAAAACAAACTGGATACTGCATTGAAACCCAGATTAAAAAAAATGAATTTAAACATCAGTATCCATGCTAGATTACTGTATATGACCAGTACTATGATATATGACGCTGCTGCATATAGACTGATGCAGCTGCACTGTGGGTCAGTCTACGATTCTTTTGGAACAGGAAATGTTTTCATCAGCACCTGCCACATTTTTAGCTAATTTTGAAGTGAACCCTAATGCTAACGTCACAAAATGCTAGAGGCTTACAGTAGGTAAACAGCAACCATATTTCTCTTTTTACTGTTTGATTTCCTATGTTCACTATCCTCACATTGCCGTAGCTAGTTGGGTACTCAGGCTTACTATCACAAATTAATGCAGGTGCCACTGTCTATGCTTCTCAATTTTTCTGCAGTAACATCCATCACAGTACTTGATCCTGGTAGAACCACTTCTTTTCAAGGTACCTGTGAGTCTCAGTGAGGTGGGCTGGGGTGCATTTTCTCATTGATGTCTAATAACACATAAATGGAGACCATGACGTACAGAAGATTAGTTTTCACATGACATACTCAATCTCTTGATCTCGCTAAATGATCTCAATCCCAAATAGATGATGATCAATCATAGGGCACGTGAGTGTTTGATAAATGGTACATGCAGATTTCTGCGATCTGTTCCAAATTCTTTTCAACTACGGAATGAGGAAGCTGACTTCGGAAGCACTTAGTGTTAAACAGATTTACCTATATAAAGTTTCAGTCATTGGCACTTGCTTACCCATGACGACAGACAAACAAATTTACATGTTTTCCAAAATTAACCATAAGACAATAATGCAGGAAAAAGACAGATGGGTCAACACACTCAATGGAACCAATGCTTAAAATTTGCAAGAAGCTAGTTCAGGGGGATTATGCATACCAATGTAAATAATTTATTGAATAGAAACAGTGGTCCTCAACATGCCAACAAAATGATGAAAATAGCATCCCAATGTAGAGCCACGGGACCATTACACCAGCAATTTTATCCCTCACTGTCCTAAGAACCGAGCCAGGCAGATTTGGAAAATTGTTCAGATTCCACGGGCTCAAACAATACTTCTGCCATGTCTCTAGGTCCACAGATGATGGCACTGGATCACTGGGACGAGGAAACCCACTCCCATAAATTGAAGTGTCCAAGTCGCTCCCATACATAACCTCTAGTTCCCCCACCTTCCCCTCCACAATCTCCCAAAACTGCTTCTCAACTTGAACACGGCTGGGATTCCTCGGCCCAAACCATCTCTTTCTCAACCTCTCATCAAACCGCCGGAAAGTCTCAAGCAAGCAGGGCTTCCTCCTATGGATAAATCCGAAACAATCTCTATCAGAGTTCAGGCAGTCTGAGCAATACCAGTTCCCTGAAGGCACCCGCTCGAGCGGTGGTGACAGACAATACAGATGCCAGCCTTTATCGCAGCGATCGCATAGGAGCATGACATCCCCGTGTAACCCGCTACTACACTGCTCACAGACCTGATCCGCTGCCTCATTAAACACAGTAGCCCCAGTAACAGACTTCCTCCTTTTCCGCTTCCAAACACCAGCAGACACATCATTAACCACAGTAACCGCAGCATCAAATTTCCTCCTCTTCCGCTTCCAAGAACCAGCAGATGCTGCACTATTTCCAGTGATGTTACAAACACTTCCATAACGACCATGAGATGTCCCTTCGCCTGCTTTCTTACGAAAGGCATTTCTCCTATTCCGGTTCCTAACACCTGAAAACTCCTCAACCAGCTCCCTGGTATCAGAACTGTTACTCTCTTCATCCTGCGAACCAGAAACCGACGGCTGATAATCAGATCCCACATCTGGCTGCTCCCCCTTCCTCCCATCCAATTCCTGTGACACCAATCTGTTGGTGAACTTCTCGTAGTCATAGAGATGCTCGTAATATAGCTGCGCAAGCACATGCTTGGCGCACTCAGAGATGTGCGTGGGTGCCTTGTCGTCAACGAGGCGTGCCACGTCGCCCCAGCGCTTCCCCTCACAGGCACCGTCGTAACCGCCGAAGCGCTTGACAGCATGGAACAGGCGGCAGAGGTCGACCGGGCGACCATCCGAGAGAGCGGGCGACTTGGGAAGACCCTTCCTGCGGCCCCGGCGATGTGCGGAGGAAGCCTTGAGGAAGCGGCGATAGTCGAGGAGGAACGTGTCGGGGTCAGCGGGGGCGGGGCGGGCGAGGAGGCGGTGGATGGGCTGCCTCTTGGTGGGGAAAGAAAGAGAGGTGAAGTCGAGGGCGTGAGGCGGCGACCATGAGGACGGCGGGACGATGCGGCAGATGCCGTAGGGCTCGGCGAGAGGGCGGATACGGGCGACGTAGGCGAGCGGGTCGGCGAACTCCTCCTCGGTGGGGTGGAATACCGGCGCCTCAGGGACGGTGCCGGCGGCGGAGGCGGCAAGAGGGAGGCCCTTCTTGCCCATGGCCGGCTAGGGTTAGAGCTCACCCGGGAATGATCCTCTATTTCCCAGTTCCCAGTCCCACCCTCGTTTATTTTACGCCTAGACCCCTAAGTTATAGAATATTTGAATACGAAGAAGAAGACATTCGAAAATAATGACGATTTTGCACAAATACGCCCGCCGCTGGTTTTTGTGCCCGGCCCCAATCCCCAGCGCCGCCCATTCTCCCGCCGTCCGCTCCCTGCCCGGCGCCGACGGCGCGCTGATTCCCTCCTCTCGGGCTCTCCCTCGGGAAAATCTATTTACTACGCGCGATGCTATTGTAGAAGGGCCAGAGGCTATCTTCTTCCCCGAGCCAGGGGAGGGGGAGCCGCCGTTGGCAAGCTAGGGGAGGGGATGGCCGGATCGAGGTGGAGTGGCTGCCGGCAAGGTCGCTGGCGGGCGGGGTTGGTGGTCGAGGCAGGTGAGCTTATGGTTCGGAGTTTCGGAGCTCCAATGACCACTGGCCCTAGAGGGGGAGGTCGGCAGCGGCGGTGGCGGCCTAGCGGTGGTGGCGGTTCGGCTGGCGGCAAAGGCAAGACGGCGCGAGACCGCCGCCAGCCGGCCGGGGCCGAACATTCGGTGGGCGGTGGCCGGCAGCGGGGGCGTGGAGTGGTTAGCGGCGACGATGATGGAGGACGACGGCGGTAGAGGCCGGTGGCGAAGGCACGAGCGCCGGAGCCGGAGGAGGCGGTGGATGGCGATGGAGCAGTAGCAGGGCGGCCTTCTGCCACGGCATCGCGGCCAGCCGCGTGCGCTGGAAATAGATGCCCCCCTCCCTCTCCCTACGGCCTCGTTCGGTTGCCTCGGAATGGCCCGCTCAGGAGGCCATTCCAAGTGGATCGGAGCGGCCCTGTCGGAGGAAATTTCCAGCCGGGTGGCGGAATGCACCCGCCTAATCCTAATCTAGGATGAGTTTGGGGGAAGTCTAGAAACGCTAGATCAAGAGGCTCATGAACACGGGGAACACACAGGGGTTTACAGGCTCATGCCGCCGGAGCGTAAAACCCTACGTCCACTTGTGTGTTGTATTGCTTGTGGGCTTGAGAAAAGCCTAAGAGAGCCTGTAAGACTTGAGCGAACCTTTCCTGAACCTGTGCTCTAACGAGTGCGCTCTCCCTTTTATAGGCTCAAGGGGAGCGCGTACACTGAACGGGGCCCCAACAGGTGGGCCTGGCTGCATATTAAATAATATACACATTGGAGCCTTTAATGCCATAGATACAGAGATCACTTCCTGTAGTCCTCGATCGAGAAGTTGATGTGCGTATCAACAACCAGGGTATGGTCATATGCCGCCTTACCCGCACAGTGCCTGCTGTCAGTGACATGCACAGTGGAAGACGTACTGTCACTGTTGGGTCAATTCCCGCTGACAGGCGAAAGGGCTATGTTGACTCGCCGCGCCGTAGCCTCCGCGCACACTGAAGCAGCGCACGCCGCAACTCTCCTGCAGCAGATCATAATTACCCTTTGCTCATGCGCGCGGCGCTGTGACGTGACTACACGCCGCCTGCCCGCGCGCAGAGCACGGTGACGCGACGCGCCGCCTCGGTAACAGGCGGGCGTACCATGGTGTCAGCATACCTGCCCAATGTGTCAGTGGGCAGCCCATGCCCTGTCTTGGGCACGCGCACCCCACCTACCCGCATTTAATGCGGTAGTTGGGCTGGCGTCCCACCAAAGGCTTACTGCCCTGTTATCGCCATAATTTGACCGGGCCGGAAGTGGGCCATGGAGCAAGATGGGCCTAGAAGACAATCACGATAAGCTTGCGAATCGGACCCTGTGCAGGTGATTGAGGCCAGAAAGGCCGTGTAATTTAGGTATAAGCAATTAAGATTCGTGTCATGTTTGGTTAGGATTAGTTAAAGAGAACAAGTCTACGGACTATAAATATGTACCACGAATAAACAAGAAAGAGAGATCATTCATCAACAACTCACGACGCATCGCCTCCCCTGTTCCAGGGTTTTCATCGGGTAAGTGCCATGCGGTCCCGATCATGTTCTGCGTGATCGGGGCAGCATTACCCTTGCTCGTTCGTTTCATGTGTTGCTCGTTCTGAAGCCTTGTAGATGGCGAGTAGCACTAGTTATCATAGCGCGCATAGGGTAACGTTATTCTCTTTATGCCCCGATTATGCTTTGTTCGTTGCTCATGTGCGCTTCGCAATCATCGTGTTCGATCATGGATGCGATGGTTGCATCTTGCTTCGTTTTTATTAATAGATCCAATCTGTTATGGCTAGTTTCTATCTATTAGAGATTTAGCTTGATATGTGCATGATTAGGCCTTGCAAACGAGTTGAAAGTTCTGGCAGTGTGTTTAGTATTGGATCGTAGCTTGAGTAGAGGTTTCCCTAGGAATCGGCTCTTGGGCTGTTTTAGGATCTCTGTTTAGGTTGTTTGTTTCGATGCTTTTGCGTATTCGTTAAGCTCAATCACGTGTAGGATGTTCCGATCATGCAGTGAGGGCTTAGTTATCGTAGATTGGATTAGATTGATATTTATGAAGCAAGATTTATTTCATTATTATATATATATATATATTGCCTGTCACAAAGATCCGATCCGGTATTGATGCAATCGGCTCTTCACAGCCGATACCGGGGAGGAGCGATGAGCCGATCACGGCTCGGACTAACCTTTACAAGTGTCTGTGCTTACAGGAATTTAACACATCACACCTTCCTGATCAGGTGCAGGATCAGGTGGCACGCCTAGCGACTCCAAGCCAGGATGTGCGCCAGATCGTTGGGCCGTTGACCGAGGGACCGGGGCCCACCAGCCGTCCCGGAAGCCTCCCGGCTCCTCGTGTTGCCTGTCGTTGCTCGCCGTTGGGTTTCGATCGACAACATGCCCCCGGAATGTGGCAGAGCTGGCTTAGCAGCCACTTCCTCTGGGGCACGTGGTGGCACCGGACCTCCTCCCCGGAGGGAAGGGAGGTCCGGGCCCCGAGGCTGGCCCAGGTGCACAGGCCCCTAGGGGGTCTGGCCTCCACACGTGGCGGCACCGGACCACCCCGCGGGGGTTCGGGCCCGTGGTGGCCGTTTCTGAGCACCTTGTCCTCATGAGCTCATAAGGCGCCGGTCCTGCCAGAGCGTGGGGAGAGGTCCAGGAACCGTGTCCCTAGCTGTCAGGCCCGGGTCGTATGCCCCGTCACCCAAAGGCTTAGAGCGAGGTTACGCATAACCTCGTGTCCTTCGGGTTGGACACCCTAGCAGGAGGTACCCCTATCCGTATATACCGACAGAGGCCCCCGGGCCCACCTCAGGCAAGGAACGAGCCCGCAGGTGGGGCCATATCCCAGTGTTGCGCCGGGTGGACAGCTTGCGCCTGCAGTAAAGGGGCAAGAAAGACCTTTCCCCTCCGGCGAGATCCGCGAGGGGTCATCCTCTGTCCGCGTTCTCCGCGCCTGACGGTTCAGCTTCTTATCTTATTCGAGCTCGTCCCGCGGCACTGGCGGTTTGGATTCCACCTTTCCCCCTGCCTCCAGCGACCACACCTTTGACCGGCAGGCCCGAGCCCACCGATCATAGAGGGTGAGAGGCGAGGGCCTGGTGCGAGCGACTCCTTCGGCTTCTTCTCGGTCGCCGTGGATTTCAAAGGGGGAGCAGCTTTACTTAAAGGGATGCGCCGTAGGGATCGGCTACCTTTTCGTACTTGCCTTCTCCAGACGCCCAGCGCCCCTTCGTCTCCACTCGCACATTTGCGATCTGCATTTTGCGCCCGGCATTTCTTCCTCTTCCAGCACCCTTGCAATCCATGAACACGGGGAACACACAGGGGTTTAGAGTGGTTCATGCCGCCGGAGCGTAAAACCCTACGTCCACTTGTGTGTTGTATTGCTTGTGGGCTTGAGAAAAGCCTGAGAGAGCCTGTAAGACTTGAGCGAACCTTTCCTGAACCTATGTTCTAACGAGTGCGCACTCCCTTTTATAGGCTCAAGGGGAGCGCGTACACTGAGCAGGGCCTCGACAGGTGAGTCTGGCTGCATATTAAATAATATACACACTGGAGCCTTTAATGCCACAGGTACAGAGATCTTCCACTTCAGCTTCTTCCTGTAGTCCTCGATCGAGAAGTTGATGTACGTATCAACAACCAGGGTATGGTCATGTGTCGTCTTACCGGCACACGATCGAGAAGTTGATGTACGTATCAACAACCAGGGTATGGTCATGTGTCGTCTTACCGGCACAGTGCCTGTGAAGCGTCCCCCCATCAGGGAAGACTTAAAAGTGTTACTTTATCAGTCCCAGGAGGCTGATAACACTTTCATTACATCAGATGGTACATCACCGTACAACTCTTCGTGGTAATGGGCAGTGAAGCGCCACTATCGCGAGGATTACAACAAAAACCCATACTACTACACTAACTACGAACAGGGGATCATCAGAGTCTTGCGCCATGCGGAGCTCCAACAGTGACCTCACCCACAGGCAAGACTGGGTGCAGGACGGGACCCTACTCGTCGTTCTCGGGGATGTAGTCGGGATCCTCCACTGTAAAGTAGGAACGGGGTGAGTACAAACGTACTCAGCAAGTCCAATCACACCGCAAGGGGGGTTATAACAGAATTAAATGCACAGGATAATCCAAGGATAAAGTTATGGTTCTTTTGCGGAAACACAATTATATGCAAGGGTTCGTTTTAAAAGCACTTTTCAAAATAAGTTTTCAAGTATCAAAGAATACACGATGTTGATCCACACGGATCCAAGTTTCAAACCGCTACCGGACTCCCCGTCCGCCGTAGCGCACGGCACAACCGCCGGGTACTTTCCAATCAACTCACACCAGCTCAACCATTCCCAGAGAGAAACACTAGTTATGTGACCACACCGTAACTTGCCCAATACCGTGGGCACGGCTATTCGAATAGATTTTTAACTCTGCAGAGGTGTGCAACTTTACCCACAGGCGGGGTACCACAACACGAACACCTTAGTGCCGGTGCAGATCCCATCGAAGCCCTTACCCACCTTAGCTAGACCTGACTAGCCACCACGGGTTCTATCAAGAGGTCATTCGACCTGTCACCGAGGTTTAACCGGGGCATAAGTCACACAGAGCTTATCCCGTCTCCTTGATCACCCGTTGCTCCTAGCCCTCCTGATGGCTATCAGATTAACTAGTGGGGTTAGGCCAAGCCGTTGCCCATACAACGGTCAAGTGGCTTGCACGACAGGAAGCTAGGTGAGACGACACATCAACTCGGTCCTTAGGGGTGACAAGATGGATATCTCCCTTCCACGCTCAACCACACAGGTACGAGCACACCAACGGCAATTCACACAGGAATGCCATCCATCCCGTCGGACTCACCTTTCAAAACCACATTTTATCCCTTCCCACACACACGCATTTTCTTTATAAAATCAGGTGTTCAAGGTATGGTTATCACAACAAGGGTGGCTATCCTACCACGTTTACGGCACGCAAAACCATGCAATTTTATAAAACAGGCCACTGGGTCGTGTTTATAAAAACTAGGACAAAAATATGCATCAAAGGGCGGAATTGAACTTGCCATCGTCAAATCCTTGCGGGAAGTCCTGATCGAAGCACTGTCCTTCATGTTCGGGGTCGCAGAACTGGTCCTCGTTCACTTGATCGCAGTCGGGGCCTTCCTCGTTCACTCCGTCTCCTAAGACATAAACAAACAGGCACACGATCAAGCGAACGAACTAAAAGCTTTTACCGATAGGCTTGAATCGGAAATAATTTAGTTACGGAGGTAGGGGCAATATTTTTGGGTAATTTCTGTATAGCGTGCTTAGAACTGTACTAGAAAGGGCGTGGTAAAGTTTCAGGTCAATCAGAGGTCGTTTCGCACATAAAATGACGAGGTAAAGGAAGGTCTATGGGTTAAACAGGGTTACCGGGGGCTCATTTGCAAGTTTCTGTAAAGAGGGAGGGCTTATTTGTAAATCCTAGAAATATTAGGGGCAGTGAAAAGTGTGAGGGGTCTATTTGGAAATAATAATATAGGGTGGAGGGATTAGATTTGAAAAGAGATAGTAACCAGGGGCTTTTCTGCAAGTTTTACAAAGGTGGGAGGGCTCTTAACAAAATGGGAAAAAGGGGAGGGGCTAGGGGGTAAAATGCCCCTTTCTTCTTCCTCCTGTCCGCAAGAACAGAGGAGGGAGGGGGAGGGCTCGGCGCCGGCTCGATCCGGGCGGCCGGGGCTCGGGCGGCTCGGGTGCGTGGGGGGAAAGGGAGAGGGAGGCAAGGGGGTTCGATTCCCGGCCTTACCTCGGGCCGGGGCGGCGTGAGGCGGCGGGCCGGCGGTGGCAAGCGGCGGCGGCTCGGGAGCTCGGCGGGGGCAGCGGTGGAGCGCGGGGGAGAGGCAGGGGCGGCGGTGGAGGCTTGTGGGGGGTGAGAGGCCGCGGCCGGCCTACTTATAGGCGGCCAAGCGGCACGGGGAGGCGGTGGCCGGCGGGGCGGCTCCACGGGCGGCCATTAATGGCGCCCGTGGCTTGCGGCGGGGGCGCGGCCGTGCACAGCCGTGCACGTGGGGGGGGGGGCCGGGCGGCGGTGTGCGGGCACAGGGGCGGCACGGCGGGCGAGGCGGCACAGCGGCGGGGGCGCGGCGAGTGCGGGCGGGGCAGGGCGGCGGCGTGTGCGCCACGGCGGCCGTGCGGCCGCGCGCGTGCGCCAGCGACGGGCGGCACGGCGGGCGGCGCGGCACGTGGTGCACGCGCGGGTACGGGCGGCCGGGCACAGGCGCGCGCGAGGGGAGGGGGGCCGGTGGCCGGCGCGGCGGGTGCGGCCAGGCACGCGCGCGGGAGCAGGGGCTCGGGAGCGGGGAACAGGGAGGAAGAAAGAAGGAGGGAGAAGGGAGAAAAGGGGAAAAAGAAGAGAAAAGAAAAAGGGAAAAAGGTGGGGAAGGAAAAAGGGAAAATAGGAAAAAGGAGAAAGGAAAAAAAAGAAAAGAAAAGGGGAAGGAAATAATGAAAAAGGGAGGGATTGACGCGCGCCGGCGGGATTCGCGGCGGCGACCGCGCGGCGGAACTCGCGGCGGTGACCGCGGCTGGTCGGCCACGCGCGCGCGGCGTTCGCGCGCGGAACGAGGGAAAAGATGGCGTGACTGCGGTTGGATTCGGTTGCCGGTTTCGGGTCTCGGAAAAAAAATTAGGGTTTCAGGGGGGTTTTAGGGTTTTGGCGAAACGAAGATTTAGCGCGTAAACCCTGGGTTAGATTTTCGGGATGTCACAAACCTACGCCACTTAAAATGAATCTCGTCCTCGAGATTCGGCTGGCTTCTAAACAGGTGGGGAAACTCCTTCTTCAGGGCATCTTCAAGTTCCCATGTCGCTTCTTCCACCCCATGCCTACTCCACTGAACTCTGCAAATCCGCACTTCGGAGTTCCTCGTTCTTCTGGTGACAGTGTCCAAAATTTTTACCGGTATTTCCTGGTATCGCAGATCCGGCTGTAGGTCTATTGCTTCTATTGGTACCTGTTCTTCCTCGGGTACTCTCAAACACCTTCTTAATTGCGAGACATGAAATACCGGGTGTACGTCCGACATCTCTTCCGGCAGTTGCAACCGATATGCTACGGCTCCGACTTTCTTTAGGACTTGGTACGGCCCGATGTATCGAGGGGCTAATTTTCCTTGCACTTGAAATCTTCGCGTCCCTCGAATAGGCGAGACCTTGAGATAAACAAACTCGCCTGGGTTAAAACTTATTTCTCGCCTTTTCTTGTCCGCGTAGTTCTTTTGCCGGGACTGAGCTGCTTTCAGTTTCTCGCGGATCTCCACTACTTTTTCTTCTGCCTCTTTTATAAAGTCGGGTCCTTCTAGGGCACGTTCTCCTACTTCCGACCACATTAGGGGAGTTTTGCACTTTCTACCATAGAGGGCTTCGAACGGGGACATGCCTAGGCTGGCTTGGTAACTGTTGTTATACGAGAATTCCGCATACGGCAGACTTTGTTCCCAATCTTTTCCGTAGGTTAGAACACATGCTCTCAGCATGTCTTCTAGAATCTGATTCACCCTCTCGGTTTGACCATCCGTCTGCGGGTGATAAGCCGAGCTGAAGTCCAGCTTTGTACCCATGGATCGGTGCAAGCTTTTCCAAAACCTAGAGGTGAATTGGGTCCCTCTGTCTGAGACAATCCTACTAGGCACTCCATGTAGCTTTACTATGTTTTCTATATAGAGTTTTGCCAGCTTCTCTCCACCGTAATTGGTTCGTACTGGTATGAAATGAGCCGATTTAGTGAGTCGATCCACAATTAACCATATGGAATCGTGTCCCTTCTGTGTTCGGGGTAATCCCACTACAAAGTCCATCCCTATCTCATCCCACTTCCATACCGGAATAGGCAAGGGTTGCAATAATCCTGCCGGCTTTTGATGCTCGGCCTTTATCCTTTGACAAATGTCACAATGAGCCACGAATCTTGCAATATCCGCCTTCATTCCGTTCCACCAATATTTTTGCTTTATGTCCATATACATTTTGGTGGATCCTGGGTGGATAGAGTAGGCCGAGTTATGGGCTTCGTCCATGATCAATTGCCGGAAATCTCCATTCTGGGGTACACAAATTCTATCCTCGTACCATAATGTTCCCTTATCGTCTACTCGGAAGCCCGGCGCTTTGTTTTCTCCAGTTTGCTTACGGACCTTCATTAACTCCTGATCCGAGCTTTGGGCTTCTCTAATCTTATCCTCTAATGTCGATTGGACGTCTAGCACCTGGCTGGAACCTCGAGGAACGATGTGCACATTTAATCGTGCTATTTCCTCGCATAGGTGGTCATCCTTGGGTCCATAGGTTTTTCGGCTTAAGGCATCGGCTACCACGTTCGCTTTTCCGGGGTGATAATGGATTTCCAAATTATAGTCCTTGACCAACTCCAACCATCTTCTCTGCCTTAAATTTAAATCCGGCTGGGTAAAGATATACTTCAGACTCTTGTGGTCGGTGTAAACCTCACACTTATTTCCGATCAGGTAATGTCTCCAAATCTTAAGGGCATGCACTACGGCTGCTAGTTCCAAATCATGGGTCGGATAATTCTGCTCATGAGTCCTGAGTTGGCGGGACGCATATGCAACAACCTTTCCGTCTTGCATCAGTACACACCCTAATCCTTGTCGGGATGCATCACAATAAATGACAAAGTCCCGATGAATGTCCGGTAGGGTCAGCACTGGGGCGGTTGTCAGTCTTCGCTTCAATTCTTGAAAACTTCTTTCACAGGATTCTGTCCAAGCGAACTTTTTCTCCTTCTTAAGAAGTTCCGTCATGGGTCGGGCTATCTTAGAGAATCCCTCAATAAAGCTCCGATAGTACCCAGCTAATCCAAGAAAACTTCTGATTTCACTAACATTAGTTGGTCGCTGCCAGTTGGAAACTGCTTCGACCTTCTCTGGGTCCACTGCTACGCCTTCCGCGGTCAGAATGTGACCAAGGAAAGCTACTCTCTCCAGCCAGAATTCGCACTTGCTGAACTTGGCATATAACCTATGTGTTCTCAGCTTTTCCAATACTACCCGCAGATGTTGCTCATGTTCCTGAATACTCTTGGAGTAGATAAGTATGTCGTCGATAAAGACTACGACAAACTTATCCAGCTCGTCCATAAATACTTTGTTCATGAGGTTCATAAAATAGGCAGGGGCATTGGTTAGTCCGAAGGACATTACGGTGAACTCAAACTGCCCGTAGCGGGTGACAAAAGTTGTCTTAGGGATGTCACTTTCTCTAATCTTGAGTTGAAAGTATCCTGACCTTAAATCGATCTTGGAAAAGTACTTGGCTCCTTTAAGCTGATCGAACAGGTCATCAATCCTGGGGAGGGGGTACTTATTCTTAATGGTAACTTCATTCAGTGCCCGGTAATCTACACACAACCTCATACTCCCATCTTTCTTTTTGACAAACAGCACTGGGGCTCCCCATGGCGACGAGCTTGGTCTGATAAAACCAATTCGTTGCAATTCTTCTAGTTGCTTCTTTAACTCTGTCAACTTAGAGGCCGCCATCCTATAGGGTCTCTTGGCTATAGGGGAGGTTCCGGGGATAAGGTCTATGACGAACTCTATATCCCTGTCTGGCGGCATACCGGGAAGCTCCTCGGGAAATACATCTGGGTATTCGTTTACTACCGGGACTCCTTCTAAGGGCTTGGCTTCCATGCTAAATACCATTGGGTCATACTTACTATCCCGGGTACGGCAGATCACTTGTACTCCTTCGTGGTTGGTTAGGTGTACCACTTTATCAGTGCAGCCTATGAGACCATTGTGTCGGCTTAGCCAATCCATCCCAAGGATCACGTCTATTCCCCCATGCTTAAGTACTACCAAATCTGCTAGAAAGTCTACCCCACTTAAATTGATCCTTACCCGTGGACAACCCAACTGACAATTAATGTCGCCTCCAGGCGTCCGGGTTAATAGGGGTGTTTTTAGTAATACTGTAGGTATTTTGTGTTTCTCCACATAGCTCGAGGATATAAACGAGTGCGATGCTCCAGAATCAAATAGTACTGTTGCCAGGTCTGAGTTGACTAAGTACTCACCGAGCACTACGCCCTGAGCTTCTTGAGCCTCCTGCGCGTCGATGTGGTTGACGCGGGCTCGTCCAAATGATTGCTGCTTCACCTGCTGGCTGCCGTCGTTGTTGCGGACGGGCACTCGGTTGGCACCGGTCAGGGCCGGTCTGGGCCCATTCACCGTGTTGGAGAAGGCCGACGTGGCCGGCTTATTCTTGGCGTAGGGGCAATTGGCGATGAAGTGCCCCGTCTCACGGCAGTTGAAACAGGCCCTAACATTGTTGTTGTCGGAGGCGGCCAGACTTGTGTTGCTCTGCGGGGCCCTCATGGTATTCTGACTCTTGGGCTGTGCTTCAGAGGCTCGTGATCCAGTCACTTGGGACTGAGTCCTATACTGCATTGGGGCCTGGGATCTTGGTGTAGTGTAGTTGGAGTTCCTCGACTTTTGGAAGCGGTCCTGCTGGCGAGCCTTATTTTCCAAGAATTTGCGTTTATTGTCCTTTCTTTCTTCGGCCTTGGCCCTTTCTGTGAGGATAGCCTTGTTCATCAGGGTGTTGAAGTCCGGATAGATCTGGGGAGTAAGCAAGGTCCGGAGCTCTGGGCTTAACCCTTTCTTGAACATGTCTTGCTTTTTATCGTCGTCGTTCACCTCTTCCGGCGCATATCGGGCCAATTCTATGAACCGGTGGGTGTATTCTTCCACCGTCATATTCCCTTGTTGTAGTGCGCGGAATTCATCCGCCTTGCGCTTCATAGTGGCCGAAGGGATGTGGTAGCGGCGGAACTCCCTTACAAATTCTCCCCAGGTGATGGTAGAGGCATTTTCGGCTGCAGCACAATAGTTTTCCCACCAGGATAATGCCGTTCCGGTGAGCTGGTGGGCTGCCAGAAGGACTTTATCCCGGTCCTGGCATTCGAATGGTTCGAGCTTCCTCTGAATTACTCGCAACCAGTCGTCAGCATCCAACGGGTTGCAGGATCCGGCGAAAGTTGGTGGCTTGGTCCTTAGAAAGGCCGTCAGCTTGTCGTTCATATTCTGCCCTCGCGGCTGCCGGTTAATGAGGGCATTCGCCAGAGTTTCCAGTATGAGGGTTTGGTTATGGATGACCTGCGCCAGGTCTCCGAGGGGTGGGGGTGGCGGTAGTTGTTCTCCTTCTTGACTTCCCCCTCGGTTCTGGCTTACTTCTTGCTCTCCTTGGGGAAGATCTTGTTCAACGGGCTGTGCTCCGACACTAGCGGCTACGGGGTTCCGGCCACGGGAGGCCCTCGCGACGTTCCGGGGGGTCACCTGTTGATTGGGTAAATCGGGGTTACGATTTTGTGATGTTTAAGTTGTTTAATTCGTATATATAAGGCAGAATCTACCTTCTGCCGGTACCCATATAAACAAGTAGCACACAACAAACCAGCACACAATCACCACAAACAGCAAGCACAAACCCTTTTTATTATAACAAGGGGGGGGTACAGCTTGGGGGTACGACTAGGTCTCGTGCTACTCAGCCAGGGTCTTGTCTTAAGGGTACGGCGTAAACAGATAGGCTGGGGAGGGGCATCACTGGGGTGGCGTCGGTCACTCTACTTGCGTGGTGTGTCTTCTTCCGGGGCGGACAGGGTGAGAGGTTCTCGCTCGCCGTCTTCTGGGTTCCCATCGGTCAGGGGCTGCATTGCAGCATCCCCTTCGTCGGCGGTAGCAGAGCATTCAGGATTCTCGGGTGGGGCTCGTGTGCTCCCAAAGAGTGATCCCCACCCTATGACGGGTGTCCCGAGCAAAACATGGTCTTCCCCTATCGCCGGGACTGGTGTTCCACTTTGGGTCCAATCTTGCATACGCCGGTCTCGGGCCTACCTGAGGCTCTCTTGGGCGACTGCTTCGCTACTGACCGCGGCTGCGGCTCTCGCCTCGGCGTGGGCGGCTCGGATCTGCTGTATCCTCACCGCGAGCTCTGCTTGCTCGGCTCGATGGGTCTGCTCCCTTAGAAGGTTGGCTTGCTCATCAAAGAGTTGGTCCAGGGCGGCTAGGTAAGTAGCCACTTGGTACCGGGGGCCTTCTTCGTGGCGACGTCGCTCCAAGTTTCTCATGCGTGCTTCCCAGACTGGGGTTCTGATGGCCGGCGGGAAGAACTTCGCTGGCGTGGGGGCGAGGTGTTCTTCAAAAATCCGGCACAAATAACGGAGTGCTTTTCTGATGGCCAAGGGGTAGGCGTCTTGGTGTCTAAACCCTGTGGCGGTCGCCCGCCAGGGCTGGATGTCGGGGTAACGGTTGCTTCTGGCGATGACCAGGATCACCCTGCAGCGGAGGGTACCATGGTGCTCGTACTCTCGGCTGTAGTACCTCGGGCGCTCCGTAACGCCAAGGTCCTCCAGGGTGTTGATCAAGAGGCTGGGGAATCCAGGTGCAGCTTGGCAATCGCCCTGGGTCCATCCTTCCTCAGCCATCTGAAACAGAAACAGGGTAAACAACCTGGTACAGGTGCAAAAGGGAGTGGACGATATTTATTATTACAACAGGGGTGGTACAGTTTTCATAGATGCGTGGTCATTAGGGTAGGGTTTTAGCTAGGGGTGCTAATCCTATCATGGGGATTCTTCCTCGGTCCTGATAGAGCGCTTCTTTATTGGAAGGAACTGATCCATCTCGTTTTCGGTCTGAGTACCCTTATCCCAATGGGTTTCCATGGGTTCTTCTTCTTCTTCCTCGATCCATCCACCTATCCCGTTGCGGTCCTCGTATTCTTGCATCTGGGCTTGGAGGGCGGCTAAGGAATACTCGGCGCTTGCGGCTCTTGTCCGTTGTTCCTCCAGTTCCTGGGTTAACTTTTCAATCCCATGGATTAGCTGCTTCAGTTGTGCCGCCTGTTCGCGGTAGAGTGCATCCAAGCCAGTGAGGTAGATGGACAGGTGGGAAACCGTGTCTTCCAGGTCTTCTTCTTCTCGTCCAAGTCCCCTCATTCGGGCAATCCAAGTGCGCCCTCTTCCCTCAGCGGGTGGGAAAAATCCCATAGGAGTCCGCTGAAGGTGGTGCCTGTAGAGCACACGCAGTCGTCGCAGGGCTTTACGAGCGGCCTTCCGATAGGTGTCGGGGAAGCGGAAACCAGTGGTGGAAATGAACCAAGGGTCCACATCAGGGTAGCGGGTGCTTTTCCCCACAAAAATCATTACGTCGCACCGAAGGGTGCCTCCGGCGATGTACTCACGGTAGGCATACTCCGGTGGTTCCATAATCCCGACGCGTTCCAGGCTGAGCAATAGCAACTTGGGGAGGCCGGGCTCTGCGTGGCAGATTCCGCTAACCCATCCATTGCCAGCCATCTGGAACAAGGCAAAGACCAGTGGTGAGTGTTTGTGCAAAAAATTTCTGAATCGGGACAAGTTCTAGGGCCTGAAAAGGGGTCTCGCTCCTAGGGTCACGTCCTACGGGCAGCCTACGGCTCTGATACCACCTGAAGCGTCCCCCCATCAGGGAAGACTTAAAAGTGTTACTTTATCAGTCCCAGGAGGCTGATAACACTTTCATTACATCAGATGGTACATCACCGTACAACTCTTCGTGGTAATGGGCAGTGAAGCGCCACTATCGCGAGGATTACAACAAAAACCCATACTACTACACTAACTACGAACAGGGGATCATCAGAGTCTTGCGCCATGCGGAGCTCCAACAGTGACCTCACCCACAGGCAAGACTGGGTGCAGGACGGGACCCTACTCGTCGTTCTCGGGGATGTAGTCGGGATCCTCCACTGTAAAGTAGGAACGGGGTGAGTACAAACGTACTCAGCAAGTCCAATCACACCGCGAGGGGGGGTTATAACAGAATTAAATGCACAGGATAATCCAAGGATAAAGTTATGGTTCTTTTGCGGAAACACAATTATATGCAAGGGTTCGTTTTAAAAGCACTTTTCAAAATAAGTTTTCAAGTATCAAAGAACACACGATGTTGATCCACACGGATCCAAGTTTCAAACCGCTACCGGACTCCCCGTCCGCCGTAGCGCACGGCACAACCGCCGGGTACTTTCCAATCAACTCACACCAGCTCAACCATTCCCAGAGAGAAACACTAGTTATGTGACCACACCGTAACTTGCCCAATACCGTGGGCACGGCTATTCGAATAGATTTTTAACTCTGCAGAGGTGTGCAACTTTACCCACAGGCGGGGTACCACAACACGAACACCTTAGTGCCGGTGCAGATCCCATCGAAGCCCTTACCCACCTTAGCTAGACCTGACTAGCCACCACGGGTTCTATCAAGGGGTCATTCGACCTGTCACCGAGGTTTAACCGGGGCATAAGTCACACAGAGCTTATCCCGTCTCCTTGATCACCCGTTGCTCCCAGCTCTCCTGATGGCTATCAGATTAACTAGTGGGGTTAGGCCAAGCCGTTGCCCATACAACGGTCAAGTGGCTTGCACGACAGGAAGCTAGGTGAGATGACACATCAACTCGGTCCTTAGGGGTGACAAGATGGATATCTCCCTTCCACGCTCAACCACACAGGTACGAGCACACCAACGGCAATTCACACAGGAATGCCATCCATCCCGTCGGACTCACCTTTCAAAACCACATTTTATCCCTTCCCACACACACGCATTTTCTTTATAAAATCAGGTGTTCAAGGTATGGTTATCACAACAAGGGTGGCTATCCTACCACGTTTACGGCACGCAAAACCATGCAATTTTATAAAACAGGCCACTGGGTCGTGTTTATAAAAACTAGGACAAAAATATGCATCAAAGGGCGGAATTGAACTTGCCATCGTCAAATCCTTGCGGGAAGTCCTGATCGAAGCACTGTCCTTCGGGTTCGGGGTCGCAGAACTGGTCCTCGTTCACTTAATCGCAGTCGGGACCTTCCTCGTTCACTCCGTCTCCTAAGACGTAAACAAACAGGCACACGATCAAGCGAACGAACTAAAAGCTTTTACCGATAGGCTTGAATCGGAAATAATTTAGTTACGGAGGTAGGGGCAATATTTTTGGGTAATTTCTATATAGCGTGCTTAGAACTGTACTAGAAAGGGCGTGGTAAAGTTTCAGGTCAATCAGAGGTCGTTTCGCACATAAAATGACGAGGTAAAGGAAGGTCTATGGGTTAAACAGGGTTACCGGGGGCTCATTTGCAAGTTTCTGTAAAGAGGGAGGGCTTATTTGTAAATCCTAGAAATATTAGGGGGCAGTGAAAAGTGTGAGGGGTCTATTTGGAAATAATAATATAGGGTGGAGGGATTAGATTTGAAAAGAGATAGTAACCAGGGGCTTTTCTGCAAGTTTTACAAAGGTGGGAGGGCTCTTAACAAAATGGGAAAAAGGGGAGGGGCTAGGGGGTAAAATGCCCCTTTCTTCTTCCTCCTGCCCGCAAGAACAGAGGAGGGAGGGGGAGGGCTCGGCGCCGGCTCGATCCGGGCGGCCGGGGCTCGGGCGCGTGGGGGGAAAGGGAGAGGGAGGCAAGGGGGTTCGATTCCCGGCCTTACCTCGGGCCGGGGCGGCGTGAGGCGGCGGGCCGGCGGTGGCAAGCGGCGGCGGCTCGGGAGCTCGGCGGGGGCAGCGGTGGAGCGCGGGGGAGAGGCAGGGGCGGCGGTGGAGGCTTGTGGGGGGTGAGAGGCCGCGGCCGGCCTACTCATAGGCGGCCGAGCGGCACGGGGAGGCGGTGGCCGGCGGGGCGGCTCCACGGGCGGCCATTAATGGCGCCCGTGGCTTGCGGCGGGGCGCGGCCGTGCACAACCGTGCACGTGGGGGGGGCCGGGCGGCGGTGTGCGGGCACAGGGGCGGCACGGCGGGCGAGGCGGCACAGCGGCGGGGGCGCGGCGAGTGCGGGCGGGGCAGGCGGCGGCGTGTGCGCCACGGCAGCCGTGCGGCCGCGCGCGTGCGCCAGCGACGGGCGGCACGGCGGGCGGCGCGGCACGTGGTGCACGCGCGGGTACGGGCGGCCGGGCACAGGCGCGCGCGAGGGGAGGGGGGGCCGGTGGCCGGCGCGGCGGGTGCGGCCAGGCACGCGCGCGGGAGCACGGGCTTGGGAGCGGGGAACAGGGAGGAAGAAAGAAGGAGGGAGAAGGGAGAAAAGGGGAAAAAGAAGAGAAAAGAAAAAGGGAAAAAGGTGGGGAAGGAAAAAGGGAAAATAGGAAAAAGGAGAAAGGAAAAAAAAAGAAAAGAAAAGGGGAAGGAAATAATGAAAAAGGGAGGGATTGACGCGCGCCGGCGGGATTCGCGGCGGCGACCGCGCGGCGGAACTCGCGGCGGTGACCGCGGCTGGTCGGCCACGCGCGCGCGGCGTTCGCGCGCGGAACGAGGGAAAAGATGGCGTGACTGCGGTTGGATTCGGTTGCCGGTTTCGGGTCTCGGAAAAAAAAATTAGGGTTTCAGGGGGGTTTTAGGGTTTTGGCGAAACGAAGATTTAGCGCGTAAACCCTGGGTTAGATTTTCGGGATGTC